>NC_064641.1:295159342-295462372 GCF_023864345.2 Schistocerca serialis cubense
GCGTTTGTAAGAACAGAGTCTTCGAGGCTTAGGCTTCACAATAATTATTGCTTGTCCGTATCGCCCAGGAACTGTTATACCAATTAGTAAGTTTATATGGAACGCATATGAAATCAAGCGTCGAAACGTCCCAATAATGCGCCTGCTTAGGTAGAACAAAACGGAGTTGTAAAGTTTTGTGCATTCATGGAATTGCCATGATCGATATTCGATCGGTCTATGACAAACTAGTGGACATAGTTTCAATCACAACGGAAACAATACAACAGACCAGTCCTGAAATAGCAGATTAATTGTAAGAGTTTTCTGAAAGCAGAATTTCTTTCATTTTTTCATGTCTATTCCACGTCTTCAAAATTCAAACGAGTTTTTCTCGGAATATGATTTTTCAAAAGGACACGCAGCATGACCCCATCCAGTTTTCAGTCCTTTTATTTAAAAATAGCCACAAGTTAAAGAACCTTTCAAAGTGAACCACGTAGGGGATTTTCGACTAGTTAATTTAAACAATATTTATGAACAAATGACTATCCTTTTTTAGTGAAAATTGAACGACTTTATTCATTCGCAAGTTGCACAGATATCGATATTTCTAAGATCCCCTTTTGCCATTCACTAGCTATACTCATGTAGATTACATAGAATTTTTCTTTTTCCAGATTAAAATTGGTTCTAGTTATAGTCTGTGCCGACGATCGCCTCAAATTCAACATGCTCGGAATAATTGCTGCAGTGTCGCCATTTTGTGATATTCTCCGACAAATATCTCTTTAATGTACTTAAATATATACTCAATAACAACTCAAAGTATTATTTCCTTATCACCTTTCCTTAAAGCTAAAAAAATTGTAAAGAAACCCCTTTTTTAGGCCGTTACAGTTGTTTTGTTCCTTCCTTGTGAGTGCTATTTAACATGTTTGAGACTCTGCACAAATAGACAATAAGAAAACTTAAAGTCAATAAAACGAATTAGAACATGGCACATCGAAAATATTACGTAAAGATGGCGTAGCAAACAGAGAAAACGAATTTGAAAATGTGAGTCATTTCCGGAAACGCGTCTTGTAAAATATAAATAAAACAAAATCGTGACTGGTAGCAGAAAAGTTATTTATAAACAAACCCATTGTTTTCACAGTCATAGGCTTCCACGAAAACCATTTGTAATGCACAAAGTCACATTGCCTCTTAAAATAATCGTCTAGTTTGGTGCCATCCTCCATACCTTTTGGCTTGTTAATGGCAAAACGACCCAAACAAAAGGAGCAAAACAAGTAGCAAATGAAAGCACATGTCGTAACACCTAATGGGAAGCTCAGATATCAACTTAGTCAGAGCCCCGTTAAATGTCAAAGAAGGATATAACAATTACTAAACACTAAATGTACTGGTAACACACTATTCAGCAGTATCTGTAATTACTGGAACGGGGGACAGGCACTTTTTTTTTATACGAGCCCCCAGTTGCAGACCGGCAGTAAGAATAGGTGAACAACAGTGCTTGTTCTGCCTTGCTTTGTGTTTGGGCAGGTCCTGAGCAATTGCATTTGTAATTTATAGGATTAAAAATATTAAGGAAAAAAGGCTCGGACAGATCGGCCTGAAATGGCAGAGAATCTTTCTTTGAGTTTCATAGGCGGATATTGAGGTCTTCAGCTAGGAACTACTTCTTTATTAAACCTTTGAAAGAAATGGCAACGTTAAGGCAGTAGGAATTGTGGAAAAAGTTCAATATTTCTTAAGCAGAACACCCTGTAGCCCGGGTCTCTTAATTTGGTGAATGAATTATATAAGTTGTTTTTAATTAGGGACAGCCAGGGGTTTGGTATGCAAGCAGTGCCCTTGCTCAAACGCTATAGCTCTATCCTCCTGCTGCCCACTTCGCCCCCACCACGCCACGCATCTGAGTGTGAGGAGCGGAAGAGAGGGAAGATGCGAAAGTGCCGCATGCCGCGTTTAAATGGCTACGCAGTCGCGTTCACACTACATACGACTTGATTTCATATTTCTCAACAAAGTAGAATACAAATGAAGCAAATCTGGCGCACCGAAGAAATAATGTACTCTTTAACTGGTACAAACTGTCAGCATGTAGTCAGACGCAGACAGTTTTACAGATTTTCACACTAAGGTGGGCCCGTAACAGTGTCTTATTCAGTTTTATACTCGAGAAAAGGTCTTTCACACAGTCATGTTGATCGAAATATTTAAACAAGTTTGCAACCTTATGACTGAAACGTGGAAACTCTTCTCAACCAAAACAACGGAGGCCTCTTGGAAAGTTTTAATGAAAAAGAATTTATCTTTTAAACAGGAATTACGTCGCAGATTAGTCACTTCTATCTGCACTTGGTGAGAAGCGCTTTCAACAAAAGCGGCCAACAGCCTCAAAAACAGGTCAAAAACACCTCGAAAACAATTCTAAGATTGGCAGTGTCCTCAAAACATTTAGAAAGCTATCCTTGTTATGCTTTTAAAACCAACAATGGACCCTTCAAACCTTGCGTTTTCTTTACGGCCGGTGAGGTTACGGGAATGGGGGACGGTGTTTTCATGTCAGAATTTTCCTTTCCAAAATTAGATTTTCTTTTTAGATGCAGTCCCATCAAATGAGAAATAAATTGTTTCTCATCTTGCAGTGTCTTACTGTGGGCAGTGTGGAGTCAAGTCCACTTAACATGCGAGGTCTGCAATCCATTCCAGATGATCAAATTTTCGTTCCTGCTCTCCTTTTACTTTCATAAATTCAAGAATAGCTGGTTTTAAAGCTGTAGTGAGAATAATCGTTTCTAGAAAGCCCCTTAACTTAGCCAGTGTACTTTTCAGTAATATTTAAAATCTCCGCACTCTTTGCTTAGATGATCAGAAATAGAGTTGCATTTGACAGTGTTTATAATGTGTGAAGTTCGGAAAGTTTACTACTCGTGTCACCAGTTTGAACACAAGCTCCATGCCAATCTATGCAAATCAAGCACAAAGTGCTTCTTGGTGTGCAGGATAATGAATCCCGTCTGTCGATCGTAATCTTTTGCTCTTTCATCGTCAACTAAATCGTAAAAAGCTTTCTGCATGCATTTGTAATGTCGTTCCATAGTAAATCTGCGGTACTAGTTGATTATACGACTGTGTATCTATTAAGCAGTATTGAGAATTCTGCCAGTTCCACTCATTTTTTAAGACTTGTGAAGATTCATCCCTAGATTGGCTCTTTCTGTGCAAACAGCTACTGGACCTGCAACCTTCCTTTATACCAGCAACAAATAGCTAACGGTAAACGTGTTGACACCGCTATTTTGCAAAACTGAAGAAAGTCGTGCCCAACGAAAAATGCCAGAATGCAAGGCTAAACGAAATGTCGCACTCCACCGAGTACTTCCGAGAATGACGGAGATAAGTCGAGACCGCACGTGGCCTGCACATCTTACTCGCATGCAGTTTGCCACGTCGTAATCGATCCTGTTTTAAATGAAAAACCAATACTATACTCAGAAGAGTAGTACCTAAAAATTGTCGATTTGCGAGACAGGAAAGTGAGCCAGACCTGGATCGCATCTGAATGGCATACTAACGACCGTGGCTGGTACACCGGCCACCCTGATAGTGATTTTTAGGTGTTTCTCCCACTTTTTTGGGCAAATGATAGGCTGGTACCCTATTTCCGCCTCAGAAAATATGATACACAAACAATTAAAATAAGGTCACACAGAGAACAAATCTTACACAATTCACAGATATGTTGCTCACATGGCTTTTCTCCCTTAGATAATTTGCCAAATATTCAAGTCGAGATTAACGCAAAAGAGAAGGCTACCTAAAAGTCATTCTAATAAAAATCTGTCACCAGTAGAATGCACTGAAAGGAAGTCTGATCGATAAAGTTGAAACTAGAAACAAAATCATTGAAGGAAAAGACTGCACCCGATAAGATCATTAATGAAAAATGATTTAAACGAAAAATAAAACTAGTTTCTGTATTATTTATTTTAAAAAGGACCAGGATAGATGCTTTATTTCAGTTTGTTTGCGATAAACACTGCGATGCCATCAGGACGCAGTTGATTCTCGAGCAGACTGAAAACTATCTCCACAATCGTAAGATTTCCACCAGCATGTTCTAAATTATTATCAGATTCAGCGTGTGCTGTAATATCCTTTTTGTCATTCAGGTCGGTGCGGTTTAGGCCCAGTGGTTTTAAACTGACAAACTAATTTTACGCTACACGAATAGTTCCCTAGGTATTTCGCTATAATTATTATTATTATTATTTAAATTTTAAGCGTGAGGAAAAGACTGTCAACATTGTAACAGGCAACATAAATATCTCGTGATTTTCATAAGCCCAAGAAACGATCGAGATATTAATTAAAAAAGTAAACTCTTTTAGGTTGTTAGACAGTGTCATGTTCTTCTGAGATTCCTCTACACGTTCGACGTTTCGACTTATCTACTAGGAACTCTTGCTGGTTAGCTGATTCAGCTAAACGAGTACAACAGAAGATCCTGAAAAAAATCTCAGCACCTGGAGTCGAAACGTTAATCGCATAGAAGAAATGTAGGAGGAACATGAGGCCGCCTAACAGCCTGTATGACTTTACCTTCACTGAAAACGGGCACGAAGACCTGCAGACTTACAGGGTGACAATTACTGAACTATATTAAATAAAATCTTCATAACTTCTGAACGGTTTGCGTTAGGACATTCGAACTGCACGGTTGGCCATGGGGCATCATAGGAATTGAGCATCGGCGTTTGGTTTCGCGACGAAGCCCACTTTCATTTGGATGGGTTCGTCAATAAGAGAAATTGGCGCGTTTGGGGGACAGATAATCCTCATTTCGCGATCGAGAAACGCCCTTAATGGGTGACCGTGTGGTGTGGAATGTCCAGTCACGGAATAATAGGTGCGATGTTCCTTGATGGCACACTGACCACCGAAAGGTACTTAAAGGTGTTGGAAGATGATTTCATCTCCATTATTCAAAGTGACTCTGAGTTCGACATGACGTGGTCCGTGAAAGACGGAGCTCGGCCCGATCGAAGCAGGAGAGTGTTTAATGTCCTGGAGGAGCACTTTGGGAACCGCATTTTGGCCCTGGGGTACCCAGATGACACTGTCAAGGGCCTCGATTGGCCGCCGTATCCTCCGGATCTGAACGACTCATTTTTGCGAGGCTACATTAAAGACGAAATGTACAGCAGTAACTCCAAAGCCAATGCTGAAATGAAAACAGCCATTCAGGAGGTCACCGAAAATATCGATAGTCCGACACTTCAGTGGGTCATGCAGATTTTCGCTATTCGTCTGCGCCACGTCATTGCCAATGTAGGCAGGCATATCGAACATATAATCTAAATCCGAATATCTGTAGGGACGTTTACATGTTGAATAAATTTTGCGCAAGCCGTAGTTTGTCATTTATTTACGTTTTTTTCATATGGTTCAATAATTGTCACTCTGTGTATGAATAAAATATTTTTATTAATTCTGTTACCTCAAGAAACGTTATCGTTGATTAACAAGCTTTTATTCTGATCTTATTGTTAACCAAAGCCTGCTAGCGTAAAAGACGATTCCAATACTCAAATCTGCATTCGCTATCGATTTAAACCACTCGAGCTACTAGCCTCGCCGTGTTGGCCTGTGTTATGAGATTTCTAAAGAGAGGTGGGACCCAACTAATGCCATCAACAGTGTATTATCACATGGTCGCCCTGGTGAAAGTTCTACAGCATCTATAGCGTTCCAAGGCGAACAGTGTCCTCTGGTAGCCGGTCGTTTTGGCCGTGCGGTTCTAGGCGCTTTAGTCTGGAACCGCGTGACCGCTACGGTCGCAGGTTCGAATCCCGCCTCGGGCATGGATGTGTGGGATGTCTTTAGGTTAGTTAGGTTTAAGTAGTTCTAAGTTCTAGGGGACTGATGACCACAGATGTTAAGTCCCATAGTGCTCAGAGCCATTTGAACTATTTTTGTCCTCTGGTAAGGTGGGTAATTATTTTGTGCGGTGTGTGAAGTGTCTGTGCTGGGGGTTCCTCTACGGTTGCGGCGACTGTGGAGGCTGCCGGCAGGGTCCTCCGAGGCCCACTTACCAGCGCCGCAGCCTGTGTGGGCAGCGGGCCACTCGTAACCGGCTGGCGCGGTCCACGGCTCCCGCAGGACTTCGTTATCTCGGCACCAGGTGCGCCTCGCCAGTCTGCCGGCTGCCACTGCTAGTGGTACCAAGGACGGGGGAGGCCGCAATTAATCTTAGGTTCAGGACATCCTTTGGAGGACGCCGAACCTGACGCTATAAACACAAGAGCATAAGTTTTAGCGTGGGCGTTGTGAAAACGGAGTGTATTCAGCTGGGTCCGAATTCTATCATCGTTCCGGAGCAACCTGAAGTGGCCCACGCTGGTTTCGGTGCAGAGAAATTAAAGCCAGGTAGATAATGAAGGGTAAATGTTTTATAATGAACATAAAACTGCACATCTCGTTCTTAGGAACGTAACTACGCAATATAAGTAATACTCACAATTAAGTCTCTATATCTGAAATTAAAGAAATGTAAGTCCGCTGGCTTGTCCGTCAGCAAAAACTGAATCACAATTATCAAAGTCAATGTACTATTCACGAGAAGTACACAACACTGTGTCGGTCTGAATACTGAAGTTCAGGAGGTCCACGCTGTCTTGGTGTAGCTCTTGAATGACTGTTGCTTGCTCCATGTGACACGGGAGGCGAAGATTACCGATTGGTATGCTGATCTCAGTCGACAGATAGCGCGATGACTCCAGGAGAGCTTTTGATTTAGGAACGCCGCGGCTGCGGTCGGCGTAAATGCCCAGATAACTTTTCTGTGGAAACCTTGTTAATCGAGATGCCAGGATACGGTGAGACCGATTTTCGAGCACTTGGCATTCCGAGTAGGTGCACGCGGACCGAGTCCTCTTCTAGAGCTGCCACTACCAACTGTCAGCGAACCTTGCACTGGAGTTGCAGTAACGCTGTTCACCGATGCAGCCCCTGCGGCTTGCTGCGTAGGCAACCTGTGATGCAGAATGTTAAGCTGGTGAGATTTGAGCCTTATTTATACAGCCATTCAGTAGTTTACATCAATACTGTAGATTACATTGCTGATATGTGTTCGAATTAATACGAAATAGATACTACATCAGTTCTGTTATTTGGAGAGCAATGGGCGAGGTGGTTAGGCTGTAAAAAGCGGACTGATAAATAATACCAAAAGTATTCCTGAAAAAAAAAAAAGAATTCTGGCTTCACTTAACAGTAGTTTCAGCCAGCGTCCTATATGACTTGTTATTTATATTCCACTCTGTCTTCCCCTACAGTTTTTACCCATTCCTTGTTCCTTATGTTTCTTGTTGTTGTAGTCTTCAGTCCCAGAGACTGGTTTGATGCAGCCCTCCATGCTACCCTATCCTGTGCAAGCCTCTTCATCTCCTGGTAACTACTGCAACCTATATCCTTCTGAATCTTCTTCATGTATTCATCTCTTGGAATACCTCTACGATTTTTACCCTCCACGGTTTCCTCCATCCTCCAGTACTAAATTGGTGATTCCTTGATGCCTCAGAATGTGTCCTACCAACTCACCCCTACCTTTGGTCAGCTTGTGCCACACGTTTCTCTTCTCCCCAATTCCGTTCAGTTCCTTCTCATTAGTTGCGTGATCTACCCACCTAATCTTCAGCGCTGTTCTGCAGCATCACATTTCAAAACCTTCTATTCTCTTTTTGTCTAAACTATCGCACACGTTTCACTTCCATACATGGCTACACTCCATACAAATACTTTCAGAAAGGACTTCCTGACACTTAAACCTATAGTCTCTGTTAACAAACTTCTCTACTTCAGGAACGCTTTTCTTGCCATAGCCAGTCTTTATTTTATATCATCTCTGCTTCGTTATCATTTATTTTGCTTCTCAACAGCAAAGTCGTTTACTACTTTAAGTGTCTCATTTTGCTAGTATAATTCCCTCAGCATCACCTGAGTTAATTCGACTACATTCGGTTATCTTTTGTTGATGTTCATCTTATATCCTCCTTCCAAGACACTGTCCAATCCGTTCAACTGCCCTTCGAAGTCCCTTGCCGTCTCTGACAGAATTACAATGTCGTCGGCAAACCTCAAAGTTTTCTCTCCATGGATTTTAGCTCCTTTTCCCATTTTTTCTTTTGTTTCCTTTACTGCTTGCTCAGTATACAGATTGAATAACATCGCGGATAGTCAAAGACCCTGTCTCACTCCCTTCTCAATCACTGCTTCCCTTTCGTGCTCCTCGACTATTATAACTGCCATTTGGTTTCTGTACAAATTGTAAATAGCGTTTCGCTCCCCGTATTTTATCCCTGCCACTTTCAGAATTTGAAAGAGAGTATTCCACTAAACACTGTCAAAAGTTTTCTCTATGTGTGGAAATGCTAGAAACGTAGGTTTGCCTTTCATTAAACTATCTTGTAATATGAGCAGTAAGGTCAGTATTGCCTCGCGTGTTCCAAAATTTCTACGGAATCCGAACTGATCTCCGAGGTCGGCTTCTACCAGTTGTTCCATTCGTCTGTAAGGAATTTCTGTTAATATTTTGCAACAGTGACTTATTAAACTGATAGTTCGGTAAATTTCAAGCCTTTCAACACCTGCTTTCTTTGGGATTGGAATTATCATATTCTTCTTGAAATCTGAGGGTGTTTCGCCTTTCTCATACATCTTGCTCACCAAATGGAAGAGTTTTGTCATGGCTGGCTCACCCAAGGCTATCAGTAGTTCTAACGGAATATTGTCCACTCCCGGGGCCTTATTTCAACTTGGGTCTTTGAGTGCTCTGTCAAATTCCTCACGCAGTATCATATCTTCCATTTCATTTTCATCTACGTCCTCTCCCATTTTCACAATATTGCCCTCAAGTACATCGTCCTTGTATAGACCCTCTGTATACTCCTTTTACCTTTATGCTTTCCCTTCTTTCCTTAATACTGGTTTTTCATCTGAACTCTTGATATCCATACAGGTGATTCTCTTTCCTCCAAAGGTCTCCTTAATTTTCCTGTAAGCAGTTCCTATATTACACCTAGTGATATATATTTCTACATTCTTACGTTTGTTGTCTAGCCATCTCTCTGGTGGAGAGTATGCGTAGCGCCCGCCATTCTTGTTATAAGTCACCCAGTTTTCAACATTGTTCCATAGTACTATATCTCAAACGGTCAAATCTCCTCATTTCCAGTTTCCCCACCGTCCATGATCTATACAATACTGTGCTTCAGATGAACATTCTCCTAAACTTCTTCCTTAGATTTTGGCCTATGTTTCATGCTAGGAGACTTCTTTTGGGCAGGAATGCTCCCTTTGCGTGAGTATTCTACTTTTTATTCATGTGATATTTGATTCCAAGTAACAGACTTCTTCCTCTTTGTCTTCTTCTTAATTTGAAGGTGACTTTATTGCTGATCTCATTTCTGCTACTTCACATTACTTAAGGCGTCTGTCGTTTTACTGGAAACCCACAGTCCTGATTAGACAGTTCGTGCGGTTTCGATGGGATCTTCGTCTACTGTACCTGGCTTGCCACGCTCCGCTCACACCAGTGCTGGAGACTATACTTTTAAATTGCCTGCCAGTGCTACTCCGGGCGACTCGGTCTTCTTTCGCTCACTGTTCTCCGATGACGGGTTCTACGCATACTCACCACCAGGGGACGCAAAATTCAGATGCCCTCACTGCATGTGGTACTGACTGGCTTTCGATACTGTTTCAGCCACAGCTCAGAGCTTCACCCCCTGGGATTCAATGAACTCATTCATTCACTTCCGTGTCCGGTCAGCATTTCCACAAGGTAGCAACTCCGATGGCCTTGTTATTTCCCTCGATCAGGTCCTGTGTTGTGCAGCGTTGTTCAAGTTGAGGACAAATTAGCATGTGGGGCGGGTCTTGTGTTGTTCCGCCCTCGCAGGATGTGTCTCCATCAGCTGAAAGAATGACCCATTTTCACATGTTGGTCTTGCAAAGAGGAACGCCCACCCTACTGCGATTGAGCGATCTCCAAATAGGGTAGCGCAAGTCATTTCCTGGACTAGTTCTTCCTTTACAAGGATATCGGGTGGTAGCCACCTGGTGATGCGGTTAGACTCTGGTGTTCCCTTTAGTGGTTGAGTCCTGGCGATGAAGCTCTTTCTCGACCTCAGTCGACGGACTACAGCCTGATGATCATGCAGTGGATCTCGAGGATCGTAGGTTTGCTTAGTCCTCTCTATATCAGAAGCAACAGCGCTTATAATGGTGGGGGGAGCTATTCCAACATTCGGGTAGATTTTATCGACTGGAGTAGGCTTCATACATCCCAATAAGATACGGACGGTCTCATTCATTGTAATATCAACCTGTTTGGTGTGAGCGGACGCACTCCACACAAGTGAAGCATACTCTGCAGCGGACACACACAAAGCAAGAGCCGAAATTCTTAGGATGTGAGGACGTGCATCCCAGGTAGTGGATGTGAGGTTCCTCAAGATGTTATTCCGTGAACTAATTTTCAGCCTGGTGTTATGGAAATATTTCTTGAAGGACAGAGTTCGGTCAAGGTTAACACCCAGATATACTGGTGTTTAACAATGCTCCAGTCTTTTGCCTTGCCATGCAACGTCCAGTTCCCGCCTGAGTCTTGTTGGGGTTTGACTTTAGATGATTGGCTTTGCAGTAGGAGCCAAGCGTATCTAGCGCAGATGTCAACTAGTCCTCTACTACTTCAAACGTCTTTCCTTGAGCAGCCACTGCAGTATCGTCAGCGTAGATGAAAAGCCTAGAATTTTCCGTTATGGGCTGTTCGTTAGTGTCAACATTAAAGAGCACAGAGGCGAGCACACTGCCTTGAGGTAAGCCACTCTTTTGTATGCGCCATCTGCTCTTCTTAATATGGAGAGAGACTTGGAATTTTCTGTTCTGAAGGAGAGTACCAATAGGGGACGTTAGTTGGTTATCCTTAGTGAGTAGGTAAATTTTCGTCAGCAACCTCCTGTGGTTGATAGTGTCGTATGCAGCTGTTAGGTCGACAAAGGCAACTCCTGTTATCTTACTCTGTTATAAACAATTTTCTATGTGTTGAGTCAGGTTCCAGGTCGAAAGCCAGGTTGTTGAGGGATGAACTTTTCTTCGAGGATGCCTCTAATTCGGTTAAGGATAAGACGCTCGAAGTGGCATAACAGTGATACTGGGCGAAAGTTTTTAGGGACGTTTGGTTCCTTACCAGGCTTAAGTAGTCCTACCACACGAGCCTTCCTCCAGAGCTTGGGAATGTATAACCTGAATACACATTCATTAAGCATTCTAAGCAACCATAGCAGAGTGGTGCTGCCTAACTTCTTGATCTGTTCTACTTTGATGTCATCGATGCCAGCAGATTTGTTCAATTTCAAGGTGGAGATGGCAGAATCTAGTTCATCCAAGGTGAATGGTTCTCGGAGGTTATGGTTATCGCATCCTGGGGTTCGTTCCAGTTGCTCCCGTGTACTCCGACCTTTAGTCTTCCCGTTCATTAGTAACTGTGTTACAATCTGGTATACTGTTATTGCGGTGACGTTTCTAGATTTCGTGGGGTCACCGCTCACGTTTTTCAGGCGATTCTAAGCCCGCCTACTATTTAATTTCATGTCAAGGTTTTCTACCACTTAGCTTTGCGATTTGCTGAGACAGTTTGCAGCAATTTCTCACCAACCTCGATATTGTTGTCAGCAAATGGGTCTACCTCGAGAAGGTCTTTGTAGCGGTTCATTAGCTGTTGACCACCCCTGGTAGCTGAGTGGTCAGCGCGACGGAATATCATGCCTAGCGGCCCGGGTTCGATTTCCGGCTCGGTCGGAGATTTTCTCCGTTCAGGAACTGGGTGTTGTGTTGTCCTTATAATCACCATTTCATCCCCGTCGACACGCAAGTCGCCGAAGTGGTGTCAACTCGAAAGACTTGCACCAGGCGAACGGTCTACCCTGGCCACACGACATTAGGTGTTTGCTGTCATCAGTCGGTTCTGGTATGTAACTTGTTCTACAGCCTCTTGGGATGGTCCTTCTTGAAACTGTCAGGACGCATTTGACAATTGCATCGTACATCTCAGGTTGCTGTGGAATCATGGCAATTTCTGTGTCGAGCTCATTAGTGAATCTTTCCCTGTCGGCTTTCTGAAAATTATATCTTCGTATGAAAGGCACCTCCTCTGGCATTACCATGGCATTCACATTGCAGATTACAGGTCTATGTTGCTTAGTTGGGATGGGCTTACCCATCATCTTGGCACAGCTCCCAGCAACTTTTGATGAGACGAATATGTTGTCGGGGTTGTAGCCTCTCCTCCACCGACCACTGTTGAAGGATGCCGTCAGCTTTGGATCGTGAATTAGCTGAAGATCATGACTCTCTACCCAGGTCTCTAATTTTTCACAATTGATATCTGAATTTGTGTATCTCCATGATGTGCTTCGGCAGTTGTAATCGCCAAGGATGCAGTATACGCCTTGGTAGTTAAAGTTGATAGGTGCTTCAAACGTGAAGTCTACGCTGGGAGGCTTGTATACAGGATGGTCCATTGATAGTTACCGGGCCAAATATCTCGCGAAATAAGCGTCAAACGAAAAAACTACAAAGAACGAAACTTGTCTAGCTTGATGGGGGAAACCAGATGGCGCTATGGTTGGCCCGCTAGATGGCGCTGCCATAGGTCACCATAGGTCACCTTGTATAGAAGAAGCGCAGAAGTGTGGCGTATATACTGAAAGAATCTCGACGCCATCCCAATTACAGAAATATCAACATTAGTACAGAAGACTTCAGTGAGGACAGTATTTCGACGTAGCATGACTCTACTAAACATTACTTTTGTTTGGATGTAACTGAGCACCACAGAACAATCTACAGAATTTCAGTGCATATCTCAGTTATTAAGAGTAGGGTAAAGTGGCTACTCTAAGTGAAATTGAAATTTCTGAAAGCATGGCTATTAACTGAAGCTTGTGACATATTAATCTCGAATGTACATACCGTAATTTATCACATAAAATATCTATAGCTAAGCTAAGAGTATATTTTAAAGGATATATAAGCGTTTGTCTGAATGTTTACATAGTGGCCTCTTCTTGCTACCTAATGGGGTAAAGTGGCCAGACCTTGCCACCATTCCCAAATAGATAGTTTAGTTTCAAAAAAACGGGTAGGCTTATAGTTTTTATGTCACCATTGATTATTATTAGGAAAACAACAGTACTAATCAGAGAGAAACGTGTTGGCACAAAATGGTCAACAATTCCTAGTGATATAAATACAGAATTAAACGCCTAATTTTGGGTTACTATTCCAGTCTAATTCAAATGGTTCAAATGGCTCTGAGCACTATGGGACTTAACTTCTGAGGTCATCAGTCCCTTAGAATTTAGAACTGCTTAAACGTAACTACCCTAAGGACATCACACATATCCATGCCCGAGGCAGGATTAGAACCTTCGACCGTAGCGGTCGCGCGGTTCCAGACTGTAGGGCCTAGAACCGCTCGGCCATCCCGGCCGGCCCAGTCTAATTCATTCACGGTTTTATTTCCTCCTAAACAATATTAAGTCACATACAAAATTCGCTCGTGAAGTTGTCATCGTCATCCGTGCATCCAGCTCACATGTCATGAGCCCGGCGGTTTATACACCCAGTCTTTACCTGCCATTTCAGACACTGTGTTGAAACGATGTGGTATTTTGCTGTGATATGCGAACTGGAATGCTAATCACCACACGTCATTCACTATAATTCTACAAAATCGCTCGTTTACTTCAAAAATTGATTCCTCACTGTTCTTCACTGAACGCTGCCCTTAAGCTGCCTATAACCTTTTTACCGCCAGATGCACCTGTATTTTTCCCTAGAACTCTTCGTTTTGGCCTGTTACGTGGACTAGTGAATTGTTTTGCTGTTACTGAGAATGACATTTTATCATTCTTTAGTGCTTCAGTTACCTTTTGCATCGCATCAGTGTCCACCGTTTGTTCGACGCAGCATTGTTGAAGATATTAAAAGAGCAATGGCCACTTTTCCCAACCTGGTTATTTTACCCTTCTTCCCCTACATATTGTAAAGTTACTTACGTGTTGCGTTTCTGCGGCGGTCTTATTGTATTTATTGTCCACCTTCACTACCGATAAGTCAGGTTCGTTCCATTCAACAGCACCTGCAGTACCTCCTTTTCTGCACTGTAGCGCATAATGAATCGAATTTGGAGGAAAGAAGTTTATGGCAAAACTTGACCAAAATAAGTAATACGTTGATAGGATACATCCTGACAGAGAAAAGAATGTGTGTGGGTGGGAAAAGGGGGAGGGAAATTTTAGGAATGACTAAGGCTTGTGTTGTGCAAGCACGACATCTTTGGTGTTCTAGTACCGAGTGCATCTACCCCGTGTTCGTGTCTGGCCCGTTGCTGGGCGACCAGACGACCCCTGGTCTCAGGAGAGTGCTCATAATCAGTGGCGGACGTGGATGCAGGGCCGTACTCGGGCAGCTGCGGGGAAATGACTTTCTGGCAGCTGTGGGCAGTTGGATGTCCACGTTTACCGAGAAGGTAAGAGCGTTCTGTTGGACCGACAGTAGCTGGAAGGCGGCGGCCTGTCCTCTGGAGTGTTATTGGTGCCATTACGCTGGTTGTGGTTAACTGTCAGTATTTCATTTCTTTCGATGTAGGACGTAATGGACCGAATTAGGAGGAAAGAACTTTGTGGCAAAACTTGACAAAAGTAAGTAAGACGTTGATGGGATCCATCCAAAGGGATCAAGCAATTATTTCTTGATATAGAAAATAATGTATGGGGTGGGAAGAGGGAACTGTTGCGTGCCCATATTGTGGACTACATGGAGAGGCCTTTCGGCAATGTGCAGTAAATTTGTCTTCAATATCTGTACGAAGCTCTGCATCTTGGTTCTTTTCGAGCCTCCTTGATATTTATATCGTTCCTCCGGACCGCTGTAGTGAGCCAAAGGCGCTCGTTTGTGTTTTGATATTCGGCTGGACACTTATTCGTGATTTATGGAGAAGGTGTTTTAAATTTCAAATTTTGTTGTCTACTCGTCACGTTACTGATCTGCGCTGCCGACGAGCAGTGTGCGAAAACGCAGTTTCTGTCATATCATTCTGTAAAGTATCTGGTTGAATCTTTTTATGTCATGTTTGCCAGCCATCTTTAAAGTGTCTTGTGTTTTGTTAATTAGTGTAACGGATAACTCTAAACTGCTTGCATCACATATTATCTAGTGACTTCCGTTTGATGAAAGTGGTGTTTATTCAGGTTCGACAGTCTTTAACTCTTTGATGGTTTTGGTATTTCATTCGAACAGTATCTAGTGTTCAGAACTTGACCAATTGGCTTTATTAATTAGCTTTCTGCATTTGATTAGAATCCTGTTTAACAGTTTGAATGGTTGTCATACTTATCTGATGCATTGGTTTCATATTTAATCAGAACAGTCTTCAATTCTACCTAAGTAGAATTTCATAATAGTATTGTATATAGAGCAACAGCAGGTAATTTTAATTTGTTCGTAAATCACCCTGAAGGTCTACTGGCCCATTCAACAACAAAAAACAAAGAAATGGTAGCTACTGGGGGCTTTAACGTAGGTTTTATTAAAATCTCTGCCTGAAAGAATCTATTAGAATCAGCAACACCGTCATTCGACTTAACTCCTACCATAAGCTTCACAGCTAGGGTCGCTAATAACTCACAAACAGTTATTGATAATTTCATTATATGGGGCTCTAATGAATAAAATTATATTAAAAAAAACATTAATCAATTGCTTCTCAGACCATGACGTGCAATTTCTTTTATTAAATATCAATATTGAACACAATATAAAATCTATTAAATCTGGATTCAAAACATTGGTCAGTAAACCAAAAATTGCTTGTCTTAGAAAACTCCACAAATACATGAAATGGAGCGATGTATATAGCGGTGATGGCATGAATGAAAAATACAACACATTTATTAATAAAGTACCTATCTTATTTGAACACTGTTTTCCCTAAATATTAACCCAGATTACGCCGAAGTCTGCAAAAAAATCGTGGATTACTTTTTATATAACAAAACAGTCCCAACTACATAAAGAAGTTTTATTATACAAAAAGAAACTATGTAACAGAAACAAGATAAAATGCTTCAGAAAATTTTAAAATGAAAATTTTATCTGTCAGAAACAGCTCTGACGTTGATGCTGTAGCACATTACAAAACATATTGCAAAATATTTAGGATAATATTACGCAGATCAAAGCAAATGCATTAGAAGAAAAAGATGATGACACCAGATAAGAAAACTGTATTACGTGAAACGGCTTCCCCGTGGTAGATACCTATCATTGGGCCTTAATCCTTTTGTGCAGTTGTTAAGAAGAAATTTTGATCGGTATTCAGCTGTAACTCTTCGTTAAATGCTTGTACAGCAGTTACTTAAAACCTTAAATTAATTTTGGTTTCGCCGTGAAAGACACTTATCATTGGGCCTTAAGCTGCTTGTGCAGTTATTAAACATTGTTAGCGGATGTTCTTGAATAATCCGTTAACGAGAAACGCTTTAGAACGAGTAACAATTTAGTAGCAATGCTATATACGTGAGTTATTTGATAGTTTCGTTTTGGCCTTCCAACGTGGGAAGACCGTTGTTTTCACTTACCATCGTCCTCTTATGCATTTCAAGGTTTAACTTTAACTGTGCATTTACCCCTTGTAAAAGGTTTCAATTTTTTGTGTTAATAATTTATATTGTGGTCCCAGTACCTTTGCACTCCCCAATCAGTTCCCTGATGGTTCAGCTTGATTATAGTGAGCAGGTTCAAATGTATGTCAGTTGCTGTAGTTACGCAGACATGAAGAGACTCGCACGGAATACAATGCATGGAGACCTGCATCAGACCAATACTGGGGGCTGAACGCCACTGTAACAACAGCTTAGGTCGTTACAGATAGTTTTTGTCTGATACTTCCTTCAATACAGATATACTGAAGTTCCTTGTAAGTATACGAGTTACAAACAGATGCGGTAGTCATGTCATTTCTGGTGTTACCAGTTGTGTAAGGGTCGGGCTTAATGGGATTAGTAACTAACTGATACCACACGTGGACAACGTACTCGAAAGGCGCGATAACTAACATCCAAGAAGGAAAAAAAGAGCAGAATCAGAAGGTGGAACCTCTATACTGTTTGCACGAATTCTAGCAACTGTTTACATGAATTTACAATGATTTACGACGAACTTAGACATAAATGCACCATTGGAGACAACTTGTTTAGACAATATGTCTATCTTTATTCATACTTGAACTTAGAGTGTTCATGTTTCTTTTGTTAAAGGGTACCTTAAAAAATAATATCTGAAGACACCGCTGGTCATTAAAACTGCAACACAAGGAACGAAGGAAAGTAACTGAATTTTTCGTATTGCGCATATAAAGTGCAGAGGAAAGAATACATGATTAAATATGTAGGCTTTTTGGGAGTATACATGGAGCGAAAAATAACGGTCGATCACTTAGCGCGACTCCAATGCGGTTATACAATGAAGAAAAAAGAATCTGATACACCTGCCTAATATCGTATAGGGCCGCCGCGAGCACGCAGAAATGCCGCAGCATGACGTAACATGGACTCGACTAACGTCTGAAGTATGTCAGGAGGGAATTGGCACCATAAATCCTGCAGGGATATCCATAAATCCGTAAGGGTACGAGGGGCTGAAGATCTCTTCTGAACAGCACGTTCCTAGGAAACCCTGATATGCTCAATAACGTTCATGTTTGGGGAGTTTGGTAGCCATCAGAAGTGTTTAATCTCAGAAGATTCTCTTTAGCAATCCTGGGCGCATGGGGTGTCGTATTGTCTTGCTGAAATTGTCAAAGTCCGTCGGAATGCACAATGGACATGAATGGATGTAAGCGATCGGACAGGATGCTTACTTGCGTGTCACCTGTCAGAGTAGTATCTAGACTTATCAGGGGTCCCATATCACTCCAACCGCACACGCCCCACACCAGTAAAGAGCCTCCACCAGCTTGAATAGTCCCCTGCTGACATGCACTGTCCATGGGTTCATGAGGTTGTCTCCATACCCTTCCACGTCCATCTACTCGATACAATTTGAAACGAAACTCGTCCGACCGGGCAACACGTTTCCAGTCGTCAACAGTCCAATGTCGGTGTTGACGGGCCCAGAGCCGTAAAGCTCTGTGTGGTGCTGTCATCAAGGGTACGTGAGTGGATCTTTGGCTCCGAAAGTCTATAGCGATGATTTTTTGTTGAATGGCTCGCACGCTGACACTTGTTGATGTCCCAGCATTGAAATCTGTAGTAATATGCGGAAAGGTTGCTCTTCTGTCACGTTGAACGATTCCCTTCAGTAGTGGTTGATCCCGTTTTTGCTGGATCTTTTTCCGGCCGCAGCGATGTTGGTGATTTGATGCTTCATCGGATTCCTGATATTCACGGTACACTCGTGAAATGGTCGTACGGCAAAATCCCCACCTCATCGCTACCTCGGAGATGGTGTGTCCTTGGTTCGTGCGCCGACTGTAACACCACGCTGAGACTCACTTAAATTTTGATAACCTGCCATTGCAGCAGTAACCTATCTAAAACTGCGCCAGACACTTGTTATTTTAAACAGGTGTTGCCGACCGCATCGCTGCATTCTGCCCGTTTACATATCTCTGTACTTGAATACACATGCCTATATCAGTTTCTTTGGCAGTTCAGTGTATAAGCACCGAGATGTAGTCATTGTATTAGTGTGGCGTTCGTATCTTTCTGACGCACGTGCATTGAATGTGAGATCATTAACTATAGCTTCATTCCCAAATGCGTCCAAACAGGATCAACGTGTCGTTACCCTTTTCTTGACTGCCGAAAGACAAATACCGGTTGACATCCATCGGATAAGAAACCATCTGTATGAGGGAGTATGCCTGTCGAAAACCACCGTTGTGTAAGGTGAGTCAAATTCGACGCCATGCTTCATATTTTGACCATTACGAACACCCTGCTGTTGACATCAGTGACGTCAGTGATATCAGTGATGTCTGTGTTACACGATACTTAGCAAGGGTTTCAGATGGACCTTCTTGAACAGTTTGAGATGTACGTTCACAAGCAAAAATGACTTCATAAAATCCTCAATGAATAAAATTCATCAATTCAGAACATTTTCTTCTGAAATTCCTTTACTTGCATAAATTACTATTGTCTTATCCGTGTAATAACTACGTCAATGTGTTCATTTACTCTTAAGTGTTTTCCACGTTCGGATTTACGTTACGATGGATCCAAGAAGAAAATCTGTGTCGTATATGTTAGCAACTATTCGATCTTTAATTGTGTAGTACATATTTCACTCTGATTTTTCATCTTTTATGTAAGATCGCATGTATAGTGTCAATGTAGGAAGGCACCTATAGCTTTCAGTGCAAACTTCCATCCATTATCTGTGGATCGAAATACTTATTTCGTAAAGCAGTGCTTCTCAACTCGATCACTTCGATGTGGCGAAGTGTGAGATCTGGCGTATTCATATTCTTTGTACTTGTGTTTAGTGTTTGCTTACTGTGAAGGAATGTGAAATCAACTGCATCTAATACTGTGTGTAACTTGGAGAAGGTACGTTATCGGAACGAATTTTTCATGGATGTAATGAGACAGTGCATTATAAGTATCCTAAAACAAAGCATTTTTGTCGTTTCATTAAATTTTAGTTACCGGTAACTAGTTACCGTTATTTCCAGCAACACCATGACCATGGCGTCCGGCTGAGCATATAATGATTCTGTAAAACTGCCATCTGATGAAGAGCCGGCAGTGCACTGACAAGTAGTTAATGTATCAGAAAATATGTCGTATCAAATTTCAAAAAAGCATGTAGCTATGTATTTTACCCACGTAAATTGCCAGTTTAAGTCACAATTGCAGTTCGCCAGCCACAATGGATGTAGCGAACTCATGTGGACGCTATGGTTCGAATGGCTCTTTGCACTATGGGACTTAACATTTGAGGTCATCAGTCCCCTAGAACTTAGAACTACTTAAACCTAACTAACCAAAGGACATCACATACATCCATGCCCGAAGCAGGATTCAAACCTGAGACCGTAGCAGTCGCGCGGTTCCAGACTGAAGCGCCTAGAACCGCTCGGCCGCAACGGCGGGCTGTGGATACTATTTTGGAGAGTTATGGAAAGGTGTGATGTGGAAGGCGTTCTGGTCAACCCTGGCTAGTATATCTCGCAATTTTCTTTAGAAGACTATTAGCTATATCTTTTGCAGCTACGGCTGCTGTAAGAGGAATGTCCTGTAGGCAGTTTTGTAGGGTGTCATTAATTTGGAAACACAGGATTTGCTGAGAGTCTGGTACTCAGGGTAGGATACTAGCGTTAGAATTTTGTGCTGTCGGCTGATAATGAAATATATAACTGTTTGGAAGGAAGATTCAGCATTGGAGACTTTTGGCTGTTTATTCAGGAGCTGGGGTTCTAGTACCGAACAAGGAAATCAGTGCTGTGCAGTCAGTGATGAGGTGACATTTTAGCTGTAAATAAATGTATGCACTTTGCCAAATATGGTCGGAAGGGGTTCTTTTTCGATTGGTGAATAGCTTATATGGGCTGAAGTTAGCATTTAAACTGATACGCGCTGGGTTGTTCGTACCAATGAGCGCTATTATGCGAAAGGACGGCCCAAAATACATGGTGAGAGGGTCGGTGGCCAGAAGAAGGGGTCTTGGCTGTTCATAGGTCCCTAGTATAGGAGTGTGCTTTAGATATTGCTTCTCCTTTAGAAAATCTTCCTGAAGTTGTCAAGACCATTCATATTTTTCTCATTTCTTAAGTAAATTATTGAGAGATCTGGCAATTTGGGTAACATTTGATATGAATTTGGCGTAGTAATTGATTTTGCTGAAGGTCGCTCAAATTGGTGGGTACTTGAATACTATCTAGGAGTTGGTAGCTGCCCTTTACGACTCAATATATGGCCTTAAGTAGTCCACTTGAACATTAAGGAATTCTCATGTCTTTCGATCACACTTTAATCCATTTTTCTGTAGTACCTCGGCTCCTCAGAAGGCATTAACTGAATGTGATCTACATAATTATTTACCCACCTTAAACATGGTGAAAATAGATATGAAAATTCAGTGCATAGTGAAGACCATCTGATGGTCCTACTGTTGAAAAATGTTGAAGTCGTCTGCTATTTTAAAACCAAAATATGAAAAGCTATCCATACCAAAATTTTTTTGTGCCTGAGGTGATGGCACACCTAAAAAAGTGATTAAATTGCTAACTTCGTTGTAACGTGTCGTTACTGTCTATTTACCAAATAAAACCATTCGGTGTTTGCTGTACGAGTGTAGTGTTTGTGATGTCAGTTGAAGAGCTGGAGAACCAATGTGAGCATAGGTTTCTCCATTTAGGAAAGAAACTCACGAACTGTTATGAACAAGGATTTCTATATCGTTAGTGGGAGAGAAAACTTTGTTACGTTGTCAAATGATTCAGCTGTCTGTAGGACGTATACGGGGTTTTTCAGTCTTTAGAACAGACGTCTTGTACAGATAGACCGCTTCATGTGGAACAACTTTTGTTAGAGACAAAATGTTTGCCAACACCTCCCAGCTATGTTAGACACTGAGAGACGTCAGGGAGTAGGTGTTGGGCGTTATTCGTATGCAGTGTGTGTTGCCTGCAAGTCAGTCATATGCTCCGTGTGGAAGGCGAAAGGCTGAACTTCTAAAATATCTCTCTCCACATAGAGGCATGCATTCTTAACATTTTCTAGTTCAATATCACTGTTCACTCACCGGGGTAAATGCATCACACGTGGTTGGTAGAGCCTGCTAATTCGATGAAATCTCTTCGTCCCAGAGCTGGTGAATTCAGTGAAACACGCCTGGCCTCGCCAGAAACATTTTTATCTATAACAAAAGTTGTTGCCCATGACGTAATCTATGAGCCTCAGATGTTTTCCGCAAATATATTGATACACGCTGTATATGTAGAGCTGACCATGAGCCCGTAGATCATTTACATTATTAATTCGGACAAGTCATTGTAATTTAAAAGGAAATAATTTTTGAAAAGAATTCAACCGGTTCATGAATCCGGAAATACTATACATTACCAAAGATCTCTTAGATGTTGCCTAGGACAGAAATACAGGACTTAAGTTCAAAAACGCTACTTTGCATACAAATGCCATACGTCATCACATAATCGTTAGTCAGTTTTTATACATTACTTCCACACATCATTCTATAAGAAAACTGCTTGTAGTCCATCTGCTGAAGATTTTAGTTTAAGCTGAAATGAACCCTTACAATGTCTGAAATCATTACATATCTATCTGAAGGAACAAATGTCATCTAATTTCCCCGAAAAGAAATGAAAAACAGAGTATTACCTGTAAGTATGGAAGTAATTGAAGGCCTAATACTATCTTCGACTACTCCGATGTTTTATGTGTAGATACTAGCAGTTACATCTCCCTGCACCTTGATCTCGCTCTAAATTCCGTGGAAAGACACAGAAACAAATCACTCAGTGATAATGTGCTACAGTAATAGAGAGAACTATGGTGGTTACGTACGAAGTCGCTATTAACTCACACACTGTGTGGCTGAATATTTCGGCTCCAAGTATCTGTCCTCAAATATAGAAATACGATGTCACAATAACTAGATACTCCACCCCATATTGCAAGCCACTTCCAGTCCTGAATCGTTCCGCAAAGTTTTATACAAAGACCTCCTCTGCCGTATGAAATCGACTTCACACTACCTTGTGTTGCGTGGCAGATTTAACCACAAACTGTCACGCTATACGTATAATGTTATCATACGCATAATGTTATATACAAATCGCTATGGTCAATGCAGTCGAATCTTTCATGCTGCATGGTAACTGAGGACAATAGTCAATATCTTCTCTTCCCCTCCTTTTACTGCAGAAAGTTTTCTGCTGCCTTGAAAGCTTCCTAGCTGGCAAGGTCAGATGTCTACTTAAAAGGACCAAGAAGGGCTATAAACGTATTGAGAGCAGGTAGAAGGTGCAGAATATCTTCGGCTGATCTTTTCACACCGTCAGCCCAAGCGCTTGCCTACCTGTCCTAAAACTCCATCGTACGACACCGAAAGAAATCCTTTTGGAAGAATAACGTCTGTAACCAGGTGCAAAGGCCAGAAAATGAAAAACGTGGGATCTGCCACTGCTCTGCGATCTCAGCGCAAAACAGTACTAGTTTAAAATCCTTGCAATGCGCTCTCTGGCTGACAATAATTATTTCTGTAGTGATTGTGCTTTTGTACGTGTACCTATGTGTATGCTGTTTTATCGGCCTGAGTTATAAACCTGTCATGGAGTGGCAGGGATCTTCTGCCTTCCTCTCTACACCAGGCCATCACAGGTTAATCATGACAAATTCCGGAAGAGTAGGAGTTTGTTCAACTTATTTTAAGAAGTAATTACTGGACGGAACTCGCAAGGTCTGCTTCAGTTGACCGGCGAGGTACCTAGACTTGCAGAGACAGCCAAGTATCAGAAAGTTGAGTTGGTTGGTTGCTTAATTTGCGGGAAGGAGACTAAACAGCGAGGTCATCGATCGCAACGGGTTAGGAAGGATGGAGAAGGAAGTCGGCCGTCCCCTATCAAAGGAATCATCTTGGCTATGTAGGGAAATAATGGAAAACCCAAATCAGGACGGCCGGCCGTCGGTTTGAACCGTCGTCTTCCCAAATGCGAGTCCAGTGCACTAACCACTGCTCCACGTCGCTCGGTGGAAGTTCAGTCAGACGACACTTGCTAAGAGTGAAGACTTGCCGCCGGACGAGCGATGACACCTGCTGTCATACAGAAGGATGTCTCCACGTTAGAGCCGAGGACACACAGCGGGCTAGATTCACAAGTTCCAGCAGTTACAACCGCCACCTTCGAAATTCATGCTATATGAGAGTGGTAACAACGAGCCGGCGATGCAGTCACCGGGTCCAGGAGCTACAGTGCTTGTTGACTTCCATCAGGGGCTAACTGCACAGTTTTATCGTTTGCTGACATCTATTTACTTCCATCAAGCACTCTGGCAATTCTGTTGCCGTTTCTACTTGTTTTTCCGTGTTCTTTCTTTAACCACTAATCATTCTCACAGTCATTGCCCGTATTCGCGACATAGTTTTATGATTGTGCTTTTGTTTTGTTCACCTAAAAGTGCTGATATTAGATTTCATAATTAAATTTCCTTAACTACACTCCTGGAAATTGAAATAAGAACACCGTGAATTCATTGTCCCAGGAAGGGGAAACTTTATTGACACATTCCTGGGGTCAGATACATCACATGATCACACTGACAGAACCACAGGCACATAGACACAGGCAACAGAGCATGCACAATGTCGGCACTAGTACAGTGTATATCCACCTTTCGCAGCAATGCAAGCTGCTATTCTCCCATGGAGACGATCGTAGAGATGCTGGATGTAGTCATGTGGAACGGCTTGCCATGCCATTTCCACCTGGCGCCTCAGTTGGACCAGCGTTCGTGCTGGACGTGCAGACCGCGTGAGACGACGCTTCATCCAGTCCCAAACATGCTCAATGGGGGACAGATCCGGAGATCTTGCTGGCCTGGGTAGTTGACTTACACCTTCTAGAGCACGTTGGGTGGCACGGGATACATGCGGACGTGCATTGTCCTGTTGGAACAGCAAGTTCCCTTGCCGGTCTAGGAATGGTAGAACGATGGGTTCGATGACGGTTTGGATGTACCGTGCACTATTCAGTGTCCCCTCGACGATCACCAGTGGTGTACGGCCAGTGTAGGAGATCGCTCCCCACACCATGATGCCGGGTGTTGGCCCTGTGTGCCTCGGTCGTATGCAGTCCTGATTGTGGCGCTCACCTGCACGGCGCCAAACACGCATACGACCATCATTGGCACCAAGGCAGAAGCGACTCTCATCGCTGAAGACGACACGTCTCCATTCGTCCCTCCATTCACGCCTGTCGCGACACCACTGGAGGCGGGCTGCACGATGTTGGGGCGTGAGCGGAAGACGGCCTAACGGTGTGCGGGACCGTAGCCCAGCTTCATGGAGACGGTTGTGAATGGTCCTCGCCGATACCCCAGGAGCAACAGTGTCCCTAATTTGCTGGGAAGTGGCGGTGCGGTCCCCTACGGCACTGCGTAGGATCCTACGGTCTTTGCGTGCATCCGTGCGTCGCTGCGGTCCGGTCCCAGGTCGACGGGCACGTGCACCTTCCGCCGACCACTGGCGACAACATCGATGTACTGTGGAGACCTCACGCCCCACGTGTTGAGCAATTCGGCGGTACGTCCACCCGGCCTCCCGCATGCCCACTATACGCCCTCGCTCAAAGTCCGTCAACTGCACATACGGTTCACGTCCACGCTGTCGCGGCATGCTACCAGTGTTAAAGACTGCGATGGAGCTCCGTATGCCACGGCAAACTGGCTGACACTGACGGCGGCGGTGCACAAATGCTGCGCAGCTAGCGCCATTCGACGGCCAACACCGCGGTTCCTGGTGTGTCCGCTGTGCCGTGCGTGTGATCATTGCTTGTACAGCCCTCTCGCAGTGTCCGGAGCAAGTATGGTGGGTCTGACACACCGGTGTCAATGTGTTCTTTTTTCCATTTCCAGGAGTGTATTTGTTAAAAGTGCACGTACACATCTCGGTGGGTAAGTCAAACGTTGTTGCTTTTGTGGTAATAAACCAAATTGTTACAGAGACCGGCTGTTTCTGATGTAGATACTTAAGTCCCCTTCTTTACTATATCCGCGTGTGGTACCCGCATTTTCATGGTTTACTGGGCCACTGCTATCAGTTTTACTTCAGTAAGTCTTTTCCGTTGGGCGACATTGTTCTCTTTGTTAAGTTTGCATGATCTTACGGTCTGCCCTCGTTAGCTGAGTGGTCAGCGAAGCTAAATGCCACGCCAAGGGGCCCGGGTTCGATTCCCGGCTGTGGCAGGAGATTTTCTCCGCTCAGGATCTGGGTGTTGTGTTGTCCTCATCATCATTTCATCCCCATCTCCGACGCGCAAGTCACCCAATGTGGCATCAGATGCAATAAGTACTTGCCCTCGGCCCACAATGCCGTACGCTCATTTCCATGGTCTTATGGAGAGCTTCCCTCTTCTGTAGGTCGCCGGGAATCGGTCTTACAGCATCTTACAGGTGTGCTGTTTTACTACACTGCTGACTCAAAAATTTTTCGACCATTATCCAGGATTTTCGAAATCTGGAACCATGTGATGCACGTAGTTATATTTTTTATTGATATAATTTTAAACCAAAAAGTAAAGACGATCACGTTAACAATAAAAGGACACTAAATACGTAACTATTGATAATTTTTGTGCACTTTACTAATTTGTGCTTCTTTGCAAGAAAGGTTGGTTTTTGGACGTCCAGTATTATCCAGAGTTCACTCGTTGCAATTTTGGGGAAAATATTTTCTGTGTTTGTGTTCTCTTAGTATTTTACTGTGTTTCGTGGCACATAGGTTAGATATTTGGTTATTAGGGCGAAGCGTTTAATTTTGTTTCAGTATCTGTTTATGCCAAGGTTAACCTGGGCTCCTCCAAGTAGTTTAGCGGAGATGAGTACTACTGATAAAGAAGAAGCGAGTCAGTCTGTATCTATAAACTACAAACTCAACATGGAGGTCGAACACAGCATTTCACACGGTTCTGGTGTAATTTTATCCATATTTCGCAACTTCAAACGTGACTTTATTCAACACACTGGAAGTATGAATTAACAAACGCCTTCAGTCACAAAGTTTCATGTCTTATTTAGTACACGATCCATTTCGGACCATGAGGGTCAATCATCAGGTGCAATTTGTCTTAATACAAGCTTTATTTTTTCCCTTGAATGAAGTAAATTGCATATTCCGGTCATACCCATACCTGGGTCCCATACCACCAAAAATTGCTAACCTTTTCAAAAAACAAATGTAACAGTCGCATTTTCAACTAATAACAAGTTAGGAAACTTACTCGTCCATAACATAAAATCAAATACGCAAACATACAACAACAGTGGAGTGTACAAAGTGTCATGCCTCAGTTGTCCTGCCTACTAATCAGGGAAAACAGGCAGAAACTTCAAACCAGTTTTCAAGAACACGTACGTGCTTTCAGGGTCAACCACTTCGAAAAATCAGTCATTGCTCAACATATGTTGGAAACGAAACACGTCATCAAGAGTGTAGAAAAAAATTTGATAGTACTACATAATGAAGCCAATGCTAAGACCCTAAATCTGTTAAAACAACTGGAGACATATCTCCACAAAATAAAAAAATAAGAATCTGTGTTAAATGAACAAACCGATTTCACAAGTCATATATCTTGAGCATTACGAATAAATTTATCTTTGATCACACCAAGTACAAAAACATCTGTGAAGTGTTTACAAACATATGTACGCAAATGTGCCTGTTGAATGAAGTGATGTGTACGAAAATGATGGAGAAAAGAATGTATGCAGGTGCTAAAACGTTAACAACTCTTTTCTTGGATTATGTGGTAAGTTTACACTGTTCATCTTTTCCACTATTTCGCACATATTTTCCCTGTTTGACTTACGAAATTCATAATATAATACCAAACCTTTTTATGACAGGAATACGCATTTCACCTCATTCAAGAGAAGAAATAAAGCATGTATTAAGGCAAAGTGCATCTGATTATGGACCCACAGGGTACGAAATGCATCGCATACTTATTAAAACACGAAAAGTTGTGACTGAAGTCGTTTGTTAATTCATACTTTTAGTACACAGTTCTGATATGAGAGAAAGTCATGAAAGTAACTTGGACGAGTCTTGAACGACGGACAGAGAATTAAACAACTTGCAGTGTGATATGGAACAATCAGAAGGTGAGATGTTACTTGAAGAGAATTTGACATTGTCACAAGCAATGGAAGATTCCGTAGCCTCTGAGATCGAGAACGTGACACAGACTGTTACCGATCATGCACCAAATTCTTCTTTACCTCCACCTTTTTATGTACAGTCTTTTTAAATTGACATTGGCTTGGAAAAGAAGCGTCAATATGTTAAGAACGACCTGCGTTAGAAACATTCCGTAGTGCAGCATAAGAAGGCAGAAGCATTTTCCAAAATGACCAAAGAATAACATGAAAGAGCAGTTCAATTAAAAAAAAAAAAAAAAAAAAAAAAAAAAAAAAAAAAAAAAAAACTGAGTATAATTTCAAATAGCTAGACGCTAAGGGCGATGTGCACTTCAGAAAGACAGAAGAACAGTTCAAGAATCATAGTGATAATTTTGAGACATTACAACAGCTGTTATCGAGTTACGTGCAAGCATTTTACAAACGGCTGGACAAAGTAGACAAATAGGTTGAGGAAGCAGTAAAAAAGCTCTAAGAGAAGGCGAAGCAGATCATCGAGGGTCAAATAATCAATTTTGAAAATAAATTAGGCACTGCTACTCAATGACTGAAGGGTGGAACCAATAAATTACGAAAGGAAGTCGATATAATTAAAGAGTGAAAAGACGAAGTCACAGATAACGTTTTCAAGTCAAGAAATAAGTAGAATTGTCATCACGTAAAGATGCGGGTTCTGATAGGACCATTCCGGTAAACTTATAACATAAATAAAATATAAGTACTGGTTCTATTTAAAGAAATACAAGTATACATTAAGCGTCACAGTCACGAAGCGCAGTTGGAATTGTTTAAGCAGAGACAACATAATAATAGGTCAGCAAACAGTAAGCAAAACCGAGAGACGTTAATGAGGAAGGGAGATAGGCGCAAGGAAGAGAGAGAATCACGCGAATTAACAGAAACATTCTGTTGTATACATGGCGATTTTGTAGCACCAGCTGTGAACGTACAGTCTGCTGTGTCGGTAGGAATAAGTTATCAGGGCGTTAGGGGAAGAAAAAGGTTGCGTTGAAGAGCACGCGTTATTTCTGGGCAGATCGCACGAACATTTTGCATCCAAAAATTTAGATCAAAAAGTTCCAGGACGTCCTTTTGTGATCATGGTCTGCCGGTTACAAATAAATTTAGGAGGATTATAAACAGGCGTTCCTGTAGGAATTTTGGGTGAATGAGAGGCTGGATTATAAAAAAAAATGGTCAAAGGAAACCAGTTCTCCAACGTACCGTTTGAACAGAAGGAACTAATATAGTCTGCCGAACAAAATAACCTAACAGAATTCAAAAAGATGTTTGCCGGTCGCTGTACAAACAACGCATTGGTCGTCTTTTGTTATGCACACTCATCGTCTGACGAGTATCACGCCGTTTATGAAAAGGTTTAATCTGGTTCGAAGGTAAACAACACGAAAATATGCAAAGACACTTATGTACAAGCCTCCTCACATTCGTGCAAATACAGCATTCTCAGAAACTGTAAGGATGTTGTAGGGTAAGTTGTGCTGAAAAATAATTGGTAAGAAAAGAAATCGATCTCTGTGCCGTTTCTGATGCAATTGGATTGAAATTAGCCAATCAGGCCGTTGCGTGCACAAATTCAAGTGGCCTGCTCAGCCTTTGGCTTGGGTTCGATCCTTACTACTGTCCCTTGTGCAATCTTCAAATCACTCTCTTGTTCCGATTTAGGAGGCGAAAGGACAGATTTGGTGACACCAGCATGTTCATTCTCCCGTGCAAGCAGTGAAGAAATATGAAAGTCCTGGTAGAGGTAGGAAAGCATGACAAATATAATGAAAATGACTAAAAATGCTAGTTGGCTGCTGAAAAAATCTTGTAGCTGTTTTTGGAGATTTTTTATTTCCACATCCACAACATACTTCGGGCCCAGCCCATTGTCTGGTGACCTGTCAGCAATAAAAATTTGGGATTACAGACTCTTCCCATAATACAAATGCAAGTATACATAATTGCAAGGTTCACAAACGTACAAAAATAACAAAAAAATCGAAGATGTCAAAATAGGCGAAAATATACATACCATATGCAACTATTTAAGCTTAAGAGGCGGTTATAAATGCCCTACATCAAGAAATGCATATGGTATATTGGGTGCACTAACTTCCCATTCGCACAGACAAAAACCTAAATGTACCAGAGCCAGAGCTGCAAGTATCATTGATGCTGGCGGCTCCATCACCTGGCACTGTATTAGCCAAAGATGCCCTCTATCGGCCACAGCGCTTGTTAACTGCAAGCCTGGCCCTGGTTCATTCAGTTTTTTGTCTGTACGAGTGGAAAGCTGTTGCATCTGATATACCATATCCACTTCTTGATGCACAGCCTTTACGATTACCTCATGGACTTATACAATTGTTCTTCTTCTTCTTGCGTTATGGCCTCTGTAGGAGCACGGGTTTATAATTGCATATGGCATTTTGGCTTATTGTGACGTCTTCGAGTTTTTATTACTTTTGTACGTTTGCGAACCTTGCAATTGTGTATATTCGCATTTGTATTATGGGAAAAGTTTGTAATCCAAAATCTTCATAACTGACATGTCACCAGACGATGGGCTGGGCTCGAAACATGTGAGTGTGGAAATAAAAAAAAAAATATCCAAAAACAGCTACGAGATTTTTTTCAGCAATCAACAATCATTATTAGTGCATTTTTATGACATATGACCTCGTCTGCAAAAATAATTTGCATGAATGTGAATCGTATGACTCAAGATCGAAGCCGATAACCCAGGCAAGAATTCGCGTCTATTGAAAGATACATAATGTTTATATGTTTAACATGATATAGTGTATGGAACACCCACACAGCCTTGCTAATAATTCAGTTTGACTTACAGAACGGCCTGGTAATTAATATTGTAGTGGTAGATTAGATGACCTCTGTAACATCGCTGGGCCGTGGTCAGATGTGCAGTTGGCATGATAGCTGTCTTCAGTTGGTCAGCCTGTCGTAAATTCTTGCAGCAGTGGCCCAAAGTGAGTGGAGTGAGGTGTCGCTTGTGGCTAATAAGTGGTCGCATGGGGATGTACCTCTTTCCTATGGAAGCAGCTTACCCATGCTGTCAGGTATATTCCGTCTGTAGCCTCAAGAGCGAACAGCGCTTTTGGTGGGGGAAGTGGCGTTTCCTGGAAGAATGCTGTCACTGGCGTACATGGGCACCCAAAATGCCGTTACCTGTGAGCGGTGTAGATCGGTGAACAGGGATATGCGTCGCCTCTGTTCGTGGGATCTTAGTTAACAGTGTCAGTCACTTACTTTGTATACTCATTGATATACTTTGGTATCCAGAAGTGATGGGTAAACGCCCTGCATTGCAAGAAAATGTGCAGAATACGAAGAAGAGGTATTTGCAGAGTAAAGAGCTTTCGATCATATCTGATGTTTTTGGAAATTTGTGGTAAATTCCTATGGGACCAAACTGCTGAGGTCTTCGGTCCCTAAGCTTATGCACTGCTCAGTCTAACTTTAACTAACTTATGCTAAGGACAACATACACACACATGCCTGGGGGAGGACTCGAACCTCCGACAGGGGCAGCTGTGCAGATCTCTAATGTTATTACAGCGTGTGCTAAATAGGCGAAACAAATGGAACTGTTGGCTAATATTACCAGTCCCAAACAAAGGGTTATAATTTATGCAAACGTCAGCCTCTCCATAATAGGATGCATAAGGAAGGCTCGCGAAAATAAGCCGCATGGTATACTGAAATCGCTACGAAGGAAAACTAATAATTTTAAGAGGATAGCCATCACTAAAGACAGTTTCACAATCACGTAAAATCTTTGATGCTTATGGAACTTCAGCATTTGAATGTATTCTGTCACTAAATCTCTATCTCGCTTACTATTCACCAGATTCGAAGACATATTGCTTAAAATATGTTCGCAGTAGCAATTCTAAACACTGCTGAAATTTTCCTCGAAACATGTAAACCGATTCTGGACCTCTAAGAAAAAAGCTTGACTTACGAGGTGCCTTGACATATTGATTTTAATTTTTTGGTAAGAACTTTATTTATTAGGTTACAGTAATGTTATCCTTTTCAAAATATTCCACATTACGCACTGTACACTTATGCCAGTGCTTTTTTCCGATTCTTGAAACACTTAAGGAACTGTTTCCTCGGTATAGTTTATAGGTCTCTTAACTGTGTATTTTTAATCTCATTCATACTTGTAAAACGTCTGTCCTTTAAAGTCTGCTTTGTAATGTTTATATCACTTGTATGCCCTTGGTTTACTCATAACACTCACCAAAAGCAATATTTAACATTTCTAAAATTTTCGTACACTTTATTCCTATTTTATAACAAAATTTAATAGACATTCTGTAATCTATTTTTATGCTATCATTGATGCTACCAAAACACATGTAACCTTTTTGATGGCTGACAATATGCATAACTTTATACACATACGTTTCAGACATGTTTACGAAGACAGTGACAAAAATTAGTGCAAATCTTACTAATACAACAAAAAAATTTATAAATTTCTGGTTACTCTTTAAACACTGTTCGTGTTGCAAGAATTGTTAAGTTTCGATACAACCCTTCAAAGAAAACTTCTACCTTTGAGTAGAAACACAAAGTAAGAACAAGCCTTAAATTCTACAGATTGATTGCATTTTAAGGGGTTCGTTTTACGAATAGGAATAGAGAAACATACATTCTATGTTTGTAGTAGAATCCTGACTTCCGTTATTATGTTAATATTAATTACTCTATAATGTTGTGTTTCGTAAGAAGCTATCGTCTTTTGTATTCCTTATGGTCTTAACACATCTGTCTAAAAGTAAACGCAGCCGGGACGTGTCTGTACACGACGTCGCCACAGATTTAAAGCGCCCGCCACGCGGCACGGCAGGGCTGGTACTACGTTGTGAAACAGCCTGTGGAAGCGCCTTGTGACGTAGCTGGGTAGGCAGAGTGGGGGTCGCTCTCTTTCTCTTCAGTTACTGACAGACTATATGCGGCTGTCAAAAGCAGCCTACCAAGACTACCACCGGGGAGGGGGAAGGCTGCACTCCCCGGGCAGATGTCGCAGTCGTTCAAGGTCACATTGCTTTCACTGGGCAGTTACATCTCTGGTCAGCTGTCTGCCTCGTCTTGTCAAGCGGGTCATATTGCCCATGTTACTCGTAAAACCCACAAACAGTGGTACACGATAATATTAAACATACAGAAACAAAATTTACATAAAAACCACTACATACAATAACCAGATTTTCATATAAGCGATTATATTCCATGTTCTTGTTTAGTACAACTGCCAATTGTGGCTCTTAGGCCTTGAAACGTTTTAACAATTATTTATGAAGTGTTCATTATTTTACAAATACGACTGTGCTCCATGGCTTTTAAATATGAAGCATCTAACCTTACCCTCCTGGGCCTCTCAACAAGTGATCAAGACATTTAATAATAATAATAATAATAAAACATGATTTATTTCAGTTAAGAGTTTAAAAATTCTTATCCATAAAATACACTGGGAAATAGATGTTAAATTAGTGTTCCTGTTTTCTGTTAGTGGACATGCAGCTAATGTAGACTGCATGCAAATGCGTTTCTAATTTCATGAAATATTTGAAGATGCTAAACAGAATCGTTTCTACATATTTCAGCATTCATCTCACATAAATTATTGGTGCACGCTGCAGCTAACTACCGTGATGGTAGTGTAAGCTGACGTATTTCCTGATTATCATGATGCTTTCTCTCTGTCTTTGATACTTCCTTCCTCAAATCTTGAAAATTTCTTATGTAATCAATGTCTCGGAATAGCTTTTCTGAGATCCATGGAGATGCATAAGCATATCAAATGTTTCACCACTTTACAAAACGCAAACCTTTATCACGATATTCATTAGATCTGTAAAACATTTGTGCATCCTAGTTGTCATACCTATATGTATGAGCTCACATAACCTCTATTGTTTAGATTAGAATATTGTTCACCAAGTCCTTGCAACCATAGGTGATATTTATTTCTGCTAAATTTTTTTCACAATGGACAGCAATAGCATCTTCTGCGAACTGTAGACAAAAAAATACGTAGATAAATCGTGCTTTTTCAATTGTTCGGACTGACATACCTTTACATGACATGGTGGGTTATAAACCCGTCATTCCCTACACAAATGCTCAGTGCCTTGCGCTACTGGCACATTTAACCATAATTACATAAGAAATCCTCATAAGCTCGGCACTCAATCAAGTCTGGCAAAACACAATAACCTCAGTGCTCCAGCGGTAGCAGTAATTATCACTCAGTGCATCTCGCTACTGCTAACAAATATCAACTATAGCACACAATCATCCTACTGGGGTAAACTTGTCCATCGTCTCATCAATGTACTCATTACTGTTACCTTCCTTTCAAGGAAGCCATCCTCAAACATTTAATCCCCTTTATTCATCCTTTTACGCTCACCCATCGTTATGAAAGTAGTTAATGGGTCTCTATAACAGTACCTATTCAGTGAATCTCTAGACATGCAAAAAGTATCACTGACCTTTCGATTTGTGACTCCTGTAGGTCTCAATCTCAACAGTGTTATTCTATATAATTTTCCTCACTCTGTACAGTCCACAGTATACATAAAATAATTTATGGCTCATAGATTTGCTCTTGTGCGACCTCCCTCTACTTTCCAGCTACATTAGACTTATCAGTGAACTTACATTACCATATGATGCTCTGCAGTTCTGTATGGCACCTCACTGTACGTCTCAAAGCAAATGCTTATCTCTTGCATACATATACCTGTCCAAATTCCTATCCTTAACTAATTTAAAGTATAATCTGTCGTATTCCAATGCGTAATGACCATTTACATAACTGAAGTTGAGCAATGTGCCCTATAGCTCACCTTCTTCGTCACTGTTCAGTACTTAACAACGTTTTGCCCTACTTCTACTAACAGAACTGTTAGACTTCCTGGGTCCATAGCATTCATTTCTCTCTTGGCTTAATTCTTAGTTCCCTGTATAAACATTCAAATACATCAGCACTGAAGTCTTCTTCTGGTAAATCCAGTGATGCATCTATTCACTCTTTTGTATGGAGAAACACATCAAAGGTTTTCTCAGCCTTGGCTAGTGTATTTCATTCTAAGTGTTTCTAATTAATTCCTTCCCCCTCTGATTCATTAGACTAAATGTCTTCCCATTCATTATCATCGTCACAATATTCTTTAGACTCTGATTAATCTTATCTTCTGTGAATACTTCGATCATCATCTCTGTCTTGAGAACTCCTTCCGAAACTGATGGCTCTATCTCTCCTTCTTCTGTTCCTAATTCTTCTTCATATGTTACCATTAATCTGTCACTTTTGCTCTGTGGTAACATACTCCCCCAACTAGCCAATTATCACTGCAAGAAGCTACCTGATTGTCCTTGAAAATTAACTTGAGTTCTATCCTCTTTGTTCACACTACCACAGACCTCTACTTAAAGTACAACATCACCTAGTAGATCTTGAGGAAGTCAAGACCTAGAATAGCCTTTAGAGCCAGGTTCGATATGACCAAAAAATTTGCGCTAGTTGTATGTATCTGAGTCGTAAGGTCAGATCTGACCTGCTCCGTTACTTCAGCACATTTTCCATGTATTGCGCCACTTTGCATCTCAAACGTTGCCCAATTCCTATTCTCATTACACATGATATGTACATTCTTATTAAGTACGAAGAATTTACTACCTAAATCTAAAATTCCTGCTACAGCTACATCTTCCAATGCCACATCAAGGACTGGGTATGCAGTGTCTTCTTTTCTGTTGTTGACCTGAGTGATACCTTCCTCTGCCACTAGTCAATCTCTCATTTCATATGTTTCTTTGTCATTTCCTCATGGATTAATTCATGTGTCTGGGCTGTGTACTTCTGAAAAATTCAGTACCCTCTCATCTCTTCACACTGAGTGTCTCATGAGCCAGCCGATCTGTCATAAATCTCCATTGTACAACACATAAAGAAGTCTTTTTGGAAGGATGACATGTATAGATAGGTGCAGATTCCAGAAAGGAAGAAGCGTTGGATCTGCTGTTACTTTGTGGTCTCAGAAGGATACAATGTTAGATTAAAATCTCTCCAAAGGGATCTCCAAAAGGCTCACAATAATTACTTCTGTAGAATGCACATTTTCTCAAGTGTGCTTAAGTGTACACCATTCAATGGGCCTAGGTTACAAACCTGTCATGGAGTAGGAGAGATTCTCTGCCTTCCTCCACAACAGGCCATCATTGGTTATTCGTGATAAAATCTGTAGGAGTAGAAATTTGTTTAACTTATTTACGAAATTATTATCGGCCAGAACTTGCAAGGACTGTTCTGATTGGCCTGCGAGATTCCTACAGTGGCAGAAACAGTCGAGTTTCAGAAAATTAAGTCAGATGACACTTGTTGCTGGGAGATGGAAGAATGACTTGCTACCAGACGAGGCGAAACTTGTTGTCATACAGAAGCATGTCTCCACTTCAGTACTGAGGGCAGAGGGTGAGTCATTATTGCAACCGCCTTCCACATTCATACTATATGAGAGTGGTATGGATGAATCAGGGATGAAATCATTTCGACAGGGAGACGCGATCGTAGTAACATTTTATCGGAGGCTAACTGCGCAGTAGTGACGTTCGCAGCCAGCTAGGTGCCTCTGTCACGCACTTTGACGATTCCACTGTTGTTTTTACTTATTTTTCCGAGCTATTTCTTTAATCATTAACCATTCTCACAGTTATTGCCTGTATCTGCGACTTAATGTTCACCCATTAGCACTGAGTTAAGATTTCATAATAATTAAAATCACTTACCCATTAATTAAATGTTCACATACAAATCGCAATGGGTAATTCTTATGTCTATGGTAAAAAACCAAATCGTTACAGTGACCGCTTGTTTCTGTTGCACGTAGGTGAGCCCTTTCAATAACATATCCATGTGTGGTGTGGTACTCGCATTTTCATGTTCGATTGGGTATCCATTGTGCAACACTGTTTTCTTTCTTAAATTGCATGATCTTATGGGGAGCTTCGCTTCCCTGTAGGTTACTGAAGGTCAGACTTATGGTAACTTATGGGTATGCTAAACAGCTCAACTATGACCTCGGACTTGGTTCGTAAAATCGAAGTTATTTACACATCTCACAAATAAATTAATAGCACAGCTCTTGAAATACAGTTAGCTATGCTTCTACTTCACATTGGCTCCATATGCAACATAGTCTGCAACCTCAGACAGGATTTCACATCTGAATCCCTAGCCTCTCATTCTTATCTTTCCTTCTCGTTATAAGTTTTGATTCTTGTTAACAGTTACTACAATACCAATCGACTACGTGTTCAGAAGTTCACTATTAGAATGTATGTATCTGCTTTGCTGAATGCAAAGTGTCTGGTCCAATAAAATATGGATGTGATGACCTCTGTCTGACCAGCCTAAGCAAGCACATAGAAAGTTGTGAGGGAATGCATATTTCAGTGATACGGAACGCAAGTACTGAAGTTGTTGAAAGAAACTAATTACGAGTAAGTCTATTTAATGTACTATTTTGGCCTAAGTTTTATGTTGGATGCTTTTAGAAGGTTCAGTACTGAAACTGTTGTGCGTACTGGTTCCTGCAAATAGAATTTAACTTTGATACTGATTTGAGTATCGAAAAGGTAATGTACAAGGTGAACCAGAATTCCACCGACAAACTTTCGGAGGCGCTAGTACGGATCAAAAAAAGAAAATGTTTAATAAACATGGGCTGTAAAATGCGTACCTTAACAGCTGTCAGCACTTGTTCAGCAGAAGAGATGCGTTCCACAGTAGCGGAGATGGACAGATGCGCATTGCTATTAACGTATACCTTTTAGAGGCAATGTTTACCAGACTTTTTTTCTTTTCCTCCCGACTACACTTCTGAGAACTTGTCAGTGGAATTCTGTTTCACCCTGTATTTTAGTGTACTATTTGTTCTTTATGAAATAATCTGAGCTGAAAGCTTCAGCGATACTACATTCATAGAAGCAAAAATACCATTGAATAATATTAGACGCTACTTTCTTTTTACTTCTGTTTCTGGTTATTTAAAAAATTCGAAAGTGATTTTTAGATCTAAATTGCTACAGTCACTGACAGTTAGGCACTCACAATAGCGTTTTCGGAAGAACACATTTTAAATCATATTACTTGTTCAAATTAAAGTTAAGACTTAAAATAATTTTTTGGTGACCTAAACGTTCAGTAATTTTGTGTGATATTTGTTGGTCATTATTTTCCTCTCTTTACAGGACAGGGGAGCCTACACTTTGCTGCAGGTGGATTTAATGTCTTTCTGTGTGGCGCTACGTGCCGTGTTCCATTTGCACCGCAGCAAGCGGGCAGATTCGCTAAACCAGCAATGAAAGCGGCGGTAATTCCGACGCCACCTAAATTTCGAAACTAAAGCCCACGACATTTAGGCCCGCCAGTTAACGACATCTCCAGCAGCCGTGCCGCTTTTACGGCGTAGCCCAGTTTTCCCACACAGATTATGCCAGATAGTGTTTTCAGCAGAGCACGTAGCTAGTCTCGGACGACATCTAAATACAGCATAAGTAATGTGGAACGTTTTGGCGTAAGTAAGACTTATCCCATGAAACTAACTCACTAGCTTTTTTATATGGTTGCATCCATATTTCTGGCGCTTTTCTGTTTTCGTCAAGCCGACAAAAATCTCTAGAGCGGTGTGCGGACCCCACGCCCCTCCATGCCGCATGCAAATGACATCATTGGTGAGGATGACACGGCGACTGGTCAGCAGTGATTATTCCGTGTAGGCCAGAACTCGGAACTCTGCGATGCTTTGCTTTTGCGTTTCTTCCGAAACTTTTACAGTGAGTTATTCTCGATAAAAATTTGGTTTATGAGTAACCAATATAGCACACCGACATTAAGTGCTTTTTATGAAATATCTCTTAGGAAATAAAAAGCAGAAATTAAAATATTTTTTAATATTCGTACTTATCAAAAGGTAACCCTCACAGATGCTGTTGAATTAAAAGGCTTATGAGTCTTTGTTGACAGTCGTGTGGAATTCGCTACCAGCGTAACCCAACGTACCTCTGCCTCCACATTCGTGTCCTGCCACTCAACGCATGCACCCGTCATACCGCACAGAGCATGCGAAACTACGTCAGTAATGTGTAGGGGACCACCTAGATGGACATCAATTTCCCAGCCCGGAATAAATAACTCTGGGTCAAATTAAAAAGAAAACACTTTCTTTAATAATGCTAGCGCATTAAAAAATACGAGTACATGTCCATAGCAAAATTCGCGTAACCCCGTAAGTGCTCCTTGCTCCGCTACGTATCTTATACTATTCATTTCTTCCTCCAATGTACAATATATATGTATGAGGCGGGAAGTCCAGCAGAACAGAAGCAAAGTGAACGAAACATCAAATTTTCTGACTAAATCAGAACAAGTGTTCACAGGAGTATTGTCGTCTTCTATCCATCTCTTACAAGGAATGTTATACTAGCCAATCCTTCCGCATTATTTTTGCTTTCAATAGACTTTATAAATCGCTGTGGGCTTTGAAACACAATTAACATTCCCAAATGACTGAGAAGGAGACAAACGAACTTTGCCCACTTCCGATGAACTGAACATACAAACAGATGATACATAACAAACAGATCATACACAATTGAACGTAAGGCTGTGATTCGTATGATCAGACTCAGCTTTGATGGAGATTGGTGTTTTGGGTACGAAGAGCTTTATGGACCTTTGTCGCTTTCTCGTGAGGCAACAACGGGGTTTCTTGACCACAGTAAGTCTGTAACCAACCGCTGTGTTTTCCAGCCGACCATTTACAAAGAGAGACTCTGACCACCAAATCTGGCCTATGCTTACTATTTCTGTACAAGCGTCCACGTTAATTTTAGAGCAACTAGAGCTTCTGACTTTAAAAATTGTTGTCTCAGTTTTAAGTGTTCCATTTCGTTGCACCGTCACCTACATGTGATGCCCACTGGGAGTTGCCTTATACACTGATGAGTTGGTACATTATGACCAGATTCACCGAGAGACTGAATGACGCCTAGTAGCGATAAAGGAGCTCCGGAAAGCCCTAACTTTCCTATGTTAAAATAGTGCTTATAAATTATATCTTCTCTCAGAAAGTATTTGAGTTAGGTAATTGAAATTTTTGCAGGTTATATATTGGAATATTGGCTACAACTTAACACAGGGATTTTTAAAAAAAATCAATTCAGTTGTGAGAGATTAATTTTTTCTGTTGCCACGAAAATTTACTACTTTTTTGTGCTATTTTTGCTTATAAACTAAATAGTATACAGATTTTGGAAAGCGGTGTGTTAAGTTACGCAGAAGGGACTGTGTAGCATTTCTTGAAAATTTCAAGCAATTTGGTTTGGTAGATCCTGATAAAACATGCAATTTGTACCAAACATAAAACTTTTGTGAATCGAGCGACAAGTTTGGATTACCTTTTCAGTGGGTTCCAAGTCCATAGTATGGATTATCTTCAACTTCTGCAAACTCCTAGTCCAGATTCCTCCTTCTGCTCCTCCTGTTTACTCTGGCTTGTATTTTTAGGCTATTTACAGCCCTGTCAGCAGCATGAAGACGTTCCTTGCCTAAAGCAAGCATCTTTAGTACCATGCGAAACCTGTCTTCATTCCCATATTTCGAAATACTTTGCACCTTACAACGTTGCCATCATTGAAAGTAGCAACAGCATCATACGCACCAAAGTGAAGTGTTTCTATTCCAACAAACACATTGTTGAAGGTTCTTGACCGTACAACACTATTTACACTTTCATTTGGGTTTTGAGTTTTTCCATGAACACCCTTTTTCAACATTTCAGGTGCTGCTAAGTCTCTGAAAATAGTTTTTATCACCTTCATTACCGCATCAGGCATACTATGTTTATGAGTGTACACTTCACCAGTCAGCAGTCCCTTGTACTTACACCAACTGTTTTCTCCTTTCGGAGAGAAGTAATGATGGGGACTTTCATCGGTTGAAAAAGTATGAAAAAAAAGAGCCCAAATAACCTTTTTCATTTCATCGACACTGTGTGTATTTTGACTAATAGCCAGTCCATAGTAGTTCTGTGTTTTGTTCTAAGACATTTCGGGATTGTAGCCGGTCGTCGTAAACTTCACTTCACGATATTTCAACTGGAAAACTGCCAGTCATCTTCAGGTGAGTCATCGAAGAGTCATCAAGTGTCCAGCTGAAATATCGTGGAGTGAAGTTTACGACGACCGGCTGCAATCCCGAAATCTCTTCGAACATTTAATTCGCCGGGAAAATTTTAGATTTCACAGATCTGTGTTTCGTCAGTTACACTGTCAGTTAACCTTCCCTTCTCATCCAACCCTTTGCAATCACTAAATTTTTGTTTTTTGTACGAAGCTTTCAATCGCCGAAGTCTTGATACCATTCGTTTCTGTACGTGTCCAATACAGTCAAGTTTCTCTACTACATCATCAACATATGGCTTCAGTTTTTGCTTTTAGAATCACCGTCACCAAGGTAATTCACATATCGCACTTTATCACACGTAACAGAACATTGAAACATACTGGCAACAGCAGCTACTTCCATTCCTCCACTACTGCCACTGTAGGTAGCTGTGTACGTTTATTATTTTTTTTGTGGACTCATACAATATTTTGATATTGCTACTACATCTAAACCTTTCCCTGTACACATACTGGTGGCATATCCTACACCATGAAGAGATGTGTGTCACCGTTTATGCCAGGTAACATCGAATGCTGCACTCAAGTCTCTATTACCACTGTTTTCTATTACTGCTCCTTCCATAGCTTTCTTTACAGATTCTATACAGATATCTTCTACGTTGAACCCTATAAACGTGTTACAGTTCGTAAACTTGGATCGGGAATTTGGCAGATTTCTCATGCCACAGAAACCTGAACTTACCAATTGTACGCAAGGCGTAAACAAATCTAATGCTGTGATCATAGACATTGCTACCATTCCCTTCATTTGGAATTACGGCAACACTGTTCCAAAAGGTGGCCATGTATGAACACTTACCATACTTCAGTTCCATGTCACTGGCAAGTCTTACGTGATTTTTTATAGAGTGTTCTCGACCGACTTCACTACACTGACTACATCTTACACAGTTTGGAAAAATTGTGTTGAGAACTGACATATCAAATATTTCATTCACATCAGGTCCACCCATAAAACATTCATACTTCTCAGTAACTAAATCAAGCTTCCCCTGCGAAGCACTTTCTTTCTAACTTTCATTGTAATGGGCAGGTGTAACAGCAAGATTAGGTTCACACACTTGGTTATCGTCTTCATTGTTTACGGTAATAACAAAGAACTTTGGCTTTCCAACATTTCCCCTTGTCTTAAAAGCCTTCAGAGGATTTCTGGTCACTTTACGTTTACTCATGATTATCCTTCAATAAAACAAGGACTTCAGTGAACAGGACTGACTACGCATAGAGGCCGAGCGGTTATAGGCGCTACAGTCTGGAATCGCGCGACCGCTACGGTCGCAGGTTCGAATCCTGCCTCGGGCATGGATATGTGTGATGTCCTTAGGTTAGTTAGGTTTAAGTAGTTCTAAGTTCTAGGGACTGATGACCTCAGCAGTTAAGTCCCACAGTGCTCAGAGCCATTTGAACCATTTGACTACGAATATTTTCGGGATGACAAAAGAGTAAATAAACATGAGACACACGACACTCGAGCGAACGATATATATTGAACTACAACGGGTTAGTCACAACACTTACTTTGCAAACCCTTATTTCTCTCACATCAGAAAAACGTACATGATGAACATGTAGATTCATGGGTACAACATTTGACAGCAGTTTAACAGAACTTCAGCGAATCACGCCAAATGAAGAACAGATTTCAAAAATATTTTAAAAGTAGTTGTATTCTTATAAACTGAATAAATTATATATCAACTGAAAGAAGAAAGTCTGTAGAATTTTAAAATGCATAAAAGTAAAAATTCAACTTTTTATGATTTTGAACCTTTCCGGAGCCCCTTACGGGGGAACGGCAGGGCGAAGGTCGAAAAAATTTCGAAATTTTTTTATTATGGAATTAGAATGTATATACATTGAAGAATCATTCTCGTAAATATTACGCACCAACTCCAAAAAGTAACGATTCTGTGATCATTTGAAGCTGAGCGTGCACTATACGCCGCGGCGTTAGAGAACCGGTTCCGCGCTCCCTTCGTTACGTCCGTGAGACGTTTAGGATTTTGAGTAAACCTGATTCCTGGAGCGTTGATTGGGCAGTTTTACTCAAAATGTGAACGGAAGTTTCAATAGTCTCATTTGGAGGTACCCTCCAGAAATAACATCCAGCCAAAGCGAAATTGTCAACATTGCTTCAATTTGACCGTATATCTATTCAATATAGGCTATACTATATCAATGTACCTGGCACATGCCCTTCAGATCAAAATGGGCGATGAAATGCGCAGATTCTTGAAGACAGAGGCGCCAGCGGCGATGCGCTCAGCGACAAAAAGGTTTTTGAGGACGAAAATGGGTGCCTACCAGGTCAAAGTAGCAGAAAGCGATCATCCACTAGCAGGGGCGATAGTTATTATGGACCAGTCATCAATAACATCCCGTAAGTTTCAAGTTTTGTCCCTTTTTTTGCTTGACAAATACTTGTCGGAATTGAAATGTGTTTTTCTCAAAACCATGTTTTTCGGCATGGTTGTCGTCGTCCACGCTACAGTTTTCATCCAATTTAACGATTTTTGGTCTCCCTTACAGCAAAACGAATTCTCTGCACTTCATCGTAGCCACTTTTTTATGTTGATATTTAGTACTTTTTCGGCCAAAAAGGGGGTCCAAAAATGACGATTTTTCTCAGATATCTATAACTTCGTTTTTTTTTATTTTTTTATTTTTTTTACGGCCTGCTAAACTTACATCAGTAAGGATCAGGGTTAGTTCATGTTTCAGATTTCAGATAATCACAACCGGAATTACAACGATAACCGTCGATCTACCTCCTTTCAGAGCTTCCTTGGGAAAACCCCAATTACACAGTGAAGATATTAATATTTTTCAATAAAAAATATTAATAAAAATTTCAGTGTATGCTTCTTTATTCATTACAGCAAAACCCATTTGTTTACTACACTCAAGTACGCAGAAAAAGATCCTGAATTTGAGAAATATTTTCGTCCGTCACCCTGTCGTTCCCCTTTAAGGCTAATAACGCAAAAATGAAAGTACAGAAGACAGAGACGAAAGAGGAAATATTATAGCGACAACATGAACAGTAAGTGCCGAAAATCCACCAACCCAAGCGACTTAGACAAAGTGCAGGTTTATATGACTCGGTACCTGGGAACGATCACTTCAGAAACGGCGAGCTGGTCTGTTTTTCATGACAAGATGTTGGACGTCTATGCCTCTACGCAGAAAAAGGAGATCGGCGTCTTTCTCGTTCTGTAAAGCAGGATAGGCGTCGACCTGCGGCAGATCTGACGGCAGAGTACAGTGCAAGCTCAGGAACCAGTATCTATGTGCACACATTTTCTGAACATGGGATCCCACAGCAGGCGACCTCTACGTGTTCCCATCTTGACCCAACTACGTCATCATCTAAGACTACAGCTGGCTCTGGATCATCGAACTTTCACCTCTGATCAACGGAAATGTATCGCCTATCAGTCTTCTAGTTACACCAGGTGACTGTCGTGACCGGATACAACAGTTGCTTGTTGGCTTCTGTCACGTGTTCCGCTGACTGCTCGTAGCTTCCTTGCAAGTGGGAGAACATGCGCTTGACTTTCCATACTGTCTGCCCGACCACTATTTTAAATTAATTGTTAGCAACTGAGATGGCACTGTGATGCTCTGAAACCGGTCGTGCAGTTAATGAATAAATTCTCATTAGAGCTGAAGCGGATTCTTATTGTATGTAGTGTAATATGTGAACTGCAGGTACTGACATTTCATAGGTGGCCTTCAACTCAAGCCCCATTGATTTGGGAATCTATTAAATGGGGACTAATTAAGGTTTTTATAAGCACTGTGCTCATTTTAATTAATCTTTTGAAATTTTTTTACTTAGTACATTTGGTAATTATGGGTGTAAGAAGTGCCACTGATGAATTCTGTCACTGATAAAATATATTTGCACCACGGTAACACCCATCCAAAGCAGTCTAATGGTTTTAAATGGCTCTGAGCCCTATGGGACTTAACATCTGAGGTCATCTGTCCCCTAGAACTTAGAACTACTTAAACCTAACTAACCTAACAGACGTTCTTGCTCTTATAACATTGTATCAGTCCATCCTGTGCAAACCTCTACAACCTACACGCAAACTACATCCATTTAAGCTTGCTCACTGCAGTCGAGCTTTGGGCTCCCTCTACTGTTTTTACTCCCACATACATCCCTCAGTCAGAAAATTAACCATTCTTTAATGCCTCAGATTGTGTCCTTACAATTTTCCCCTAGACAAGCTATGTCACCCTTTAATTGATAATTCTATCTACCCATGTAATCTTCAGTAGACTTTTGTAACACCATTTTTTTGAAAGATTCTAATGTCTTCCTGTGTGTATTGCTTACCGCGCACGTTTCACTTCCATGCAGAGCTGCACTCCAGACAAGTACTTTCTGAAAAGGCTTCCTCACACTTATAATTATATTCTCTTTTTCAGGAAAGCTTACTTTGCTATTAGCAGTTTGCATTTTAAATCCTCTTTACTCCTGCCACAATCATTTACTTTGCGGCCGGAATACTTAATATCGTTTATTTCCTTTGCTCTCTCACTTCCTATTCTACTTCCTCTGGGTTCACCTGATTGAATTCCATTACACTCAAGTTTACTTTTGTTGATATTCATCTTGCAACCTCCGTCTAGAATATTATCCGCTTTGTTCAACTTGTGTTTCAAGTATTTCGAGTCATCTATTACCGAATTACAATATTTCTAGATTGAATAACATGGGGGACAGGTGGCAAACATGTCTCATTGCCTTCCCAACTGCTGCTTCCTTCCCATCTCCTTCAACACTGATATCTGCAGTCTTGTTTTGGTACAAATTGTAGGTAACATTTAACTCCATTTTCTACCTTACAACTTGAGAATTACTGAACGTACTCTTATAGTAAACATCGTCAAAAGGATTTTATAAACCTAGAAATGCTATAAACTTAGGAACACATTTCTTCAGTCTATCTTCTAAGGTATGTCGAAGTGCCTGTGCTGACTCGTGTTTTACTGCATTTCTTCAAATGGTTCAAATGGCTCTGAGCACTATGGGACTCAACTGCTGAGGTCATCAGTCCCCTAGAACTTAGAACTAGTTAAATCTAACTAACCTAAGGACATCACAAACATCCATGCCCGAGGCAGGATTCGAACCTGCGACCGTAGCGGTCTTGCGGTTCCAGACTGCAGCGCCTTTAACCGCACGGCCACTTCGGCCGGCTGCATTTCTTCAGAACCCACCGTGATTCACGCAAGGTTCTACAAATCGTTCCGTTTTTCTAAAGATAATCCACGTTAGAATTTTGTAACTGTCACTTATTAAACTGGTTGTTCGGTAACACACGTTTTGCATTATTTTACTTTCCATTAAACCGCACAAGTAAACCGCAAATACCATATTTATTTCCTCAGCCAAATACCGTAACATGAATCAACATCTGTTAAGTTAGAAGTGGTATTTCGCTTTGGAAAACGCAAGAAACTTCTGTAGTTTTTCGGCGTTGTGACTGGTGAAGATATCTGCAGATTTTCTCTCAACGAAAGAGAATTCTAGTCGCCCTTCCACTAGGCGGCGTAGGCGGCGAAGTACGTGTATTTCCCCATCCCTCCGGCGTCCGGCGGGGAGTCTTCAGCCGGATCGCCTGTACGGTTTGACATTTCCTGGCACTAACCTTATCGGCGAAACGGATTCAGTGCACGAGGCACCACAAGTACTATATATGCCGTGTGATATTCCTGGATCGCTTGCTGTAGATCTGCCAGAATCTAAAGTAATTTTTGTGGATTGCCATTGCTACACAGAAAGAAAGAAAGCTACGACCTAATTCTGCAGTAAAAATCTATCAGAAAAGCTTATATATTTGGACATGTAAGGAAATCTCAATGAGATTTTTACTTTGAGAAGTTTATCTGACAGTTTACAGTGAGACCTGGTGTATGCTTCTTCTCTGTTAACTGAACACGCTCTGATTATCTGAATGAGTCAACTGTGGCGTTATAATACAAAAATATGTCTGAGAACCGAAGTAAAAGACGCTGATGGAAGTGAAACTTCACATGTAAGATGATACACTAATAATAGCTTTAGAAGCAGTAATACTGGAAGATATATTTGCGATGAATTGGGGTTTACAGCTGTCAAATAAGTGTGAAACTTTGTTGTAGATGACCACCAGCTGTTTATTCCTATGCCCAATGCTACCAGTATCGGTCAGTAGAGCATTATCAAGACCAAGCAAAGCGTAACCAATTTGTCACTACATCGAAGTTGTTCACTTCAAATGTTGTAGCACCTTGCTTCGGCTTCATAATGGTTTATTAATCGAAACCTGCAACAGCGAGAATAAAAATAAACAATTGATGGTCATCTACAACGAAGTGTCCCAAATACTAGAAGAGGACAAAGGGACAGCGGAGATGGTAGAAGACGTGCTGGTAACAGTGACGGGGGAAACTGGAATTGGGGGGGGGGGGGGGGGGGAGGGGGGAGTATAGGACCAAATCAGATCCTGGCTAAACAAGTCTAAGTCGGTGTCATTGAGGTGGGAAACTAAATGTTGACGTTGCTTCAACACAGAGTAACTTTCAGATGCACTTGACAATGGCCAAATATAAAAGCGGAAGCCCGTCTTGTGAACTTCACATTGAATTTTTTATACAGTCTCAGCCATTTTCATGAAAACTTTACTAATATTCTATTTTCTTACAACTCGTTACATTCAAAGCAAAATTAATTTCTCTCTACAGTGAAACAACTATTCTGAGAATGTTTTGTTATGGTCCATAATGATTTCGTTTCACAAGATGAACATCATACAAATCTAACAACATTTAATGACCTTTGTTTAATGTTTCTAAGCTAATCAATGTACACAAATTAGCTTCTTAATTTTCACTGTGACAAAGTGTTACGCAGACTTTCCACGGAAACTGATTGAAGAGTGGTACGGAACAATTAACTGTGATTTTGAAACGATAAGAATGCTTCAGCTATAAGAGCTTTATTTATAGGAGCGATAGCTTTATCAGCATTTTAGCTGAATCATCAGGTGCAGTCTGTGGGAATTGATTGACAAAAATTCAAATAAGGTAAGAAAACATAAATAAAATTTTAGGTATGTTTTCCTGCCACGAGTCTTTGTCTATCAATCTGTACAGATCACACCTGATGATGCAGCTAAAATGCTGCGAAACCGGTCATGCCTTGCCTATAAATAAAGGTCTTACAGCTAAAGTGGTCTTATCCTTTCAAAATGATATATTCAGACCGTGGCTGCCCAGACTTCACAGTCTGCTGCAGGTTAGTTGTCAACACAATCGGGAGGGAATAATCGTCAAATTATTTGTATACCTTGAGGATTTTAGGCATCGACAAAAGAAGCGAAGCACACAGAACACATGTTCAGTCAGTTTCAACGTGACTTCATACAAGTTCACACAATCAGCGGGAACATAAATGATTAAATTTACAATTTTCTGTGACTGATAAAAGGGTCATCGAAAGCATTAGTGTTGCTTGTGTGTAGTGTGCATATTATGCCTAGTTGGGTATATAAGGGCTGTGAAAGGTTAAGACGTTCAGTGATCACTAAGAAGGACACGGAGATGCTGCCTTCTCGTGTGACACAACGTTATCAATACGTGACGGAGTTCGAAAAGTGCCTCATGAAAGGTATTCGTTTGTCTGGGTGGTCGAATCGTACAGTATCCGTATTTATTGGGCTTCCGTATAGGACAGAGTCCGGATGTTGGACTGAATGGGATCGTGACGGCAAGCATACGGTAATTACCGTCAAGATTTCGGTCAACCACGATTGAACACGACAACCGCCGTATTGAGCATCAAGCACATTGTAACCTTTTCACATCTGCGTCCCCATACGAGAACAAGTTAATGGACACCGTACAACATACTGTGTTATCCTGCACCATTGGTCGGAGACCATCAGGAGCCGGACTAGCGAGCCACCGTCCCATGCGAAGGCTGCCGTTAACAGCACAACGCAAACGGCTGCCTCTGGAGTCGTGCTGTAATCGGCTAGCAAGGACTCCTGATGAACGGCGTCGCATTGTGTTCAGTGATGAGTCACGGTACTGCGCTACTCCAGACGACTGTCGTCAGCGAGTGTACTGGCGACTTGGGGAGAAGCTACGTTCTTCCATTGTTTTGGAAAGAGACAGTGGTGTTACTCCTGGAGTCATCAGATGGGGAACCATTGTTTCTGACTTCAGTGACAGCCGGTAGCTTATGAGAAAGTCACTTACTTTCTGGTGGCATCTCTCTTTGGACAATAATGTGGTGCCATTTTTCAACAGGACAGTGTTCGTTCACACATGGTACGTTTGGCTTTAAACTGTCTGCGTGATGTTGAGGTACTCTCGTGGCCAGCAAAATCATCTGGTCTGTCTCCAGCGCAACATGTCTGGAACTAATTCGGACGTCAACTCCGACGCAGTCCCAGTATCGAGGCTTTACGACACGTTTCGTAACGGAACCAGTGCATGCGTCCAGGTTAGATGACGTGTGAAGTTAGATGGATAAATAAACTTATACTGCCAAATTCTTTACAAATTTCACTCGATTTTGTGATCACTGAAATAACACCATACGCCCTTTGATACCGTTCCCTCCTCTCTTCCTGGGTGCTTCACATTTTGTAATTAAATAATACCTATATTTCATTAAAGATTCGGAGCAATACAATGCCAAAACCGTTCACTCACTTTATCCTTATGGGCGTTTATTTCGATATAATATGCTAGCTTGCTCTCGATCATCCTATTCGGCGATCTGTACTGCTCCTTCGGCAGTCCAAAAGCCTTGTCGAGGCATCCACGACTTTGGAGATTTTTGGAGGATTTTACGAGACATGGACAGTTTCTTTCTGCTTTTTTTTCGTAAAGGCACAGTATTTTGTATCCATTGAACAGTCGTGTTTATACTGCTTTGGTGGTTCTAATATAATTGTGGACGTATTGGACATTAAATGTTGTTAGTATGTCAGATTTGTTGAAGAATCTGTTATCAAATAAAATCAAGCTTTCAACTAAAAATGTCGTGTGACTAGGGCCTCCCGTCGGATAGACGGTTCGCCGGGTGCAAGTCTTTCAATTTGACGCCACTTCGGCGACTTGCGCGTCGATGGGGATGAAATGATGATGATTAGAACAACACAGCACCCAGTCCATGAACGGAGAAAATCTCCGACCCATCCGGCAATCGAACCGGAGCCCTTAGGATTGACATTCTGTCAGCTACCGGGGGCGGACGAGTTTTCAACTGAAGTCCTCCTTCATTTGAAGAACATTTCATCCTACACCTACACTATGTGATCAAAAGTAGCCGGACACCCACAAAAACATACGTTTTTCATATTAGGTGCATTGTGCTGCCACCTACTGCCAGGTACTCCATATCAGTGACCTCAGTAGTCATTTGACATCGTGAGAGAGCAGAATGGGGTGCTCTGCGGAACTCACGGACTTCGAACGTGGTCAGGTGATTGGGTGTCACTTGTGTCATACGTCTGTACGATTTTCACACTCCTAAACATCCCTAGGTCCACTGTTTCCGATGTGATAGTGAAGTGGAAACGTGAAGGGTCACGTACAGCACAAAAGCATACAGGCCGACCTCGTCTATTGACTGACAGAGACCGCCGGCAGTTGAAGACGGTCGTAATGTGTAATAGGCAGACATCTATCCAGAACATCACACAGGAGTTCCAAACTGCATCAGGATTGACTGCAAGTACCATGACAGTTAGGCGGGAGGTGAGAAAACTAGGATTTCATGGTCGAGCGGCTGCTCATAAGCCACACGTCACGCAGGTAGATGGCAAACGACGCCTCGCTTGGTGTAAGGAACGCAAACATTTCACGATAGAACAGTGTAAAGACAGTGTATAACAAGTTAGGTATTCACTTTCTACGAGTGACTGAAACATTAATAAACGACAAGGACTTATTATTTTGTAGTATATGAAGAAATAAGGAACAAAGTTTCATCTGTGGTATCATTGTGCCGTGTTATGTGGTTCTGAAGCAGAAGCAACATCTGTGGTAAAGACGGGGAATCGACAGAAGTCCTTGAATTTCCTCTCATGTTCGAAGCTCAATTGTTACTGATTGCCGACAGGAAGTATTTTGCATTTCTTAGGTCGGATGCACAGTGGCATAACCAAAGAACTAGGAATCGCAGACACTGTCCTTATAAATTGAGGCGAATGCTACAACCACAAGGTCAGGGCAATGATTTAGTAGAATGCTTGAAAGTGGCTACTTAGTTTTTGTTGTATGGTAATGTATAGTTATATTTTCTGGTATTTTGTCTGTGTAATAATGTGAAGTTAGACTTGTGACTAGAGAATCAGTTAAGCTCGTTTTTAATTCTGTAAATCTCTTAACTCTTGAAAAGTTATCAGCAATGCAAAAGTTAATCAGAATTGCAACATTAAACTGTGTAATGCAACGCTCGTGGCGAGAGTAAAGTCTGTTCTGTTAAATACCGGGTTACATGAAGTCCGGGAAATGCCCGCATCTCGTGGTCGTGCGGTAGCGTTCTCGCTTCCCACACCCGGGTTCCCGGGTTCGATTCCCGGCGGGGTCAGGGATTTTCTCTGCCTCGTGATGGCTGGGTGTTGTGTGATGTCCTTAGGTTAGTTAGGTTTAAGTAGTTCTAAGTTCTAGGGGACTGATGACCATAGAAGTTAAGTCCCATAGTGCTCAGAGCCATTTGAACCATTTGAAGTCCGGGAACACTTTCAATTATTTACTGCACAAGAACTAAACATTATACAGATATCATACATTTTGCATTTTGAAGAGAAAGTCTGAAAGTTTTTTTATAAACATTCTATACGCCAATCATGAGCGACCTGGCAGACGTCAATACGGTAATCGAATTCTTGCCATACCCGTCCCAGCATGGCATCGTCGACTGTGGCAGTCGCTTCTCATATTCTCTCCCCGAGCTCTGCTACATCATGTGGTAGAGGCGGTACATACACCAGATATTTAATGTGTCCCCACACAAAAAAAGTTACGCAGAGTGAGATCTGGTGATTGGGGAGGCCATTTCAAGAAACAGCTTTCCGCTTCTGAAGCACGGGCCGATCCATTCTTCTGCACTAGCTCCAATTTGAATGGTTTCATAGACAGCACTGTCGCAGGACTTTCCACACTGTCATTGGAACCATTTCGAGTTCACGGGATGCACGACGCACCGATTTCTGTGGACTCCTTATGAATGTCTCTCGCACGCGCTGCACATTCACTTCACTCACACTGGGACGTCCGCTTCTCTTTGCCGGGCACAAGCAACTTTCGTAAAGAATTTGCTGTGCCAGTGGTAAATGTCCTTCCTTTTTGGTGGCTTCTTACGGCACTTGGTTCTAAAGACCCGTTGAACAACTGTAGCACACTTGTTTTTGTCGAACTCCAATACGCAGAAAGCTCGCTCCGCACCTGAACTCGCCATGTTTGCGACTATCACTGACTATCGGCAAATTACGAAACTACGCTGTGGCGGTATACATGAAAAAAAAAGACTTTCAGAGTTTCTCTTCAAAATGACGTATGTATGATACCTGTGAAATGTTTGGTTCTTGTGCAATAAATAATTGAAAGTGTTCCCGGACTTTATGTACACCCTGTATAAGAAAACTGTCCTGTTAGCAATAGTGCAAGCAATCTGATTACAATAAAAATAACTATCATAAATCCCCTACCTGAAAAATATGACGCTGTTGAAAAGTTATAAATGGCCTACCTGATTGCGCAATTAATAAATGCTGTACTTTCGTACAAACACATTTGCTATCCATCTTTGAAGAAAGATCAGTACCGCACATTGTTACATTATCATAAAAATCTGCAGTTCTAAATCCCTGACGAGATTAATTACTATGCTTGGATGTCTTGGCAAATGTGCTATTATAGTACCTTTTGAAGTCTTCTGAATTAATTTCCAAATATCTTTCCATAAATGAAAAATAATATAAGAAAATTATCGCTGGCACACAGCACGCTCTAAACACATCTTACTCCTTCAGAAGATACAACTCGACTCTTCCCCTCTCTCTCAAAGACTGCACTCCACTCACGAGCAAAGGTTCTACTAACATTCTCTCACATCGCAACTTCTTTGGGAGAGATGTTGCCCGCTATTACTCAGATGCTATTGAAAATATTACCAAAATTACACTTTAGTGTATAAAACAAAACCTTAACGTGCTGCAGAAGTTTTAATCCATTTCGACATATTTTTGATGACTTGCTTATGAGCCCACCCTATTGTGACAATGTGGGATGAACACACCATCATTCTTCATTATTGTTTTCTAGCTACTCCAAGTGCGACCGAGTGATATGCCGCAGTGTACTCGCATTAGGGAGGACGACGGTTCAAATTCCAGACCAGCCAACGGTTTCAGGGTTTTTGTGATTTCCGTAAAACGCCCCAGCAAATGTCGGGATAGTTCCTTAAAAATAGCCGATTTACTTACTTATCCCTTCGTAATCCGAGCTGGTTCTGCATCTCTAATGACTTCGCTATCGACTGACCGTTACGCTCTGATCTCTCCTCCTTCCAGATCGTTAAAGACTATCAGCGGCTACAAACTATCATTCTTCTACAGAGATAAAACGTAAACAGAACAGCAATAGATGTCTCAAAAAAAAAGTTTAACTTGATTATGAAAATGGCCCCTCTGGATAACCACTATTCTTCGTCGATGACGCTAGGCAACCCTCCCTGAACTTTTCGGCTGTCTCCAAGCAAATACCTTTAAGGAGGAGTTGTGGTTGCTCGTGGCAGCTACTGATCCCAAGTTCTCCTTGACCACCTACGATGCTTGTGATCGTCGCTGACATGTAGATCCCTTTTGCAAGAGTGAATAGCTTTGTACAGTCGACAAGAGCTTCACTGTTTAACTAATCTTCTCGATTGACGACTGGAGTTAGTGTCATTGGTGACAGCAGTATAACATCGTTTTTAACGGAAAACAACCGTGCAGATCTACCTTTGTTATGTGTTATTCTTGGAATAAGTTCGTCAATATGGTGCTCTGTACTTCCACAGTCTATAACTGCTTGTGATGCCTGTATCAGCTGGACATATTTGCCATTTGTGACTATTAACACAATTGAATCTGTGTCATGGTACATTGTGTTCTTTATGAATGGGAACACATACAATACTGGCGTAACGTTCGACAATGTACGATAATGATTGAAGCAGAAGAAATGGAAAAACATTTAATTATAAGGTCTATGAGATCACCTATGGTACAGGTCTTTCCCATTACGTCCAACGCTGGGGTGCTATTCCAATGTCGGGGAGCCCTGGCAATAATTGTCACAGAGTGATGTACTTCTGGCAAGTGAGAGAATGTTTGTATACTCTTAGGGCAGTGTATCTTTGACATGTTGTATTGTATGTTCTGTGACTATGAAATAAAGTGTTGTTAGGATGCTAATCGCTGCCGGTGCCGAAACCCAGGAGAAAATTTCCACGATTGCCGTTGTGAAACACGAATTCTGGACGCACGTCACGCGCCAATACTACGAAGGGACTTACTGCAGCGATTTGTCACACCATGCAACAAGCTCTTCGACGACAGCCGCCTGCATACACAGTTAAGTTCAATTGAATTATCACGCGATATGTTTCGTAGCGCTATTTGTAAACGCGAATGATTACATTATTGCCGCTCTGTACTGCTATTGTAGCTGTTCGATTAGCGCTTTAACGAATTCTCAGATCCTACGCTACGCCTGTAGGTTGTTTATGACTAGTGCTGCCATCTAGCGACCATCAATTGAACTACTTCTACCAGCGATCCAAAGATGACCAGCTGATCGCTAGCCGACACTGCTTTAAACTTTCGAGTAATCGGACGGAGTGGACACGCCAGACCACAAACCAGAAGTACATCACTCTGTGACAGTAGTGACAATGTAAGGGAAAATAAGCAGAAGATATGAATTGAAGTTTCTGTTAGGGAGGGCACTTGATTTCTGTAGTTTATGCAGGAATGTTAACCATAGTGCTGTGGTGGTGTAATGTTTAGCATTTCTGCCTAACAAGCAAAAAGACCTGGGTTCCAGTCTTGGCTGAAACACAAATTTTAATCCATTTCTTCTGATTCAATAGACTTAAATGTCTCACGGAAACATCTATGTTTATTGCTTGTTTTACAAGCCAATTTTTCATAGGGAACGAAGATAAATAAGTGAAATAGCAAAATTTTTGTACCTCAAATATTATAAGTTAGTGCAGCTACATAGTATCTCAGATGGTTTCCAGAAACAACAAATATTTGCGTTGGATTTAGGACTAAAATGAGAGGAATTAACGTAGTAAAATTATTGAACTTCTGAGAAATATGTGACACATATAACAAATTACAGTACTTCTTCGGCTATGAAAATAAATTTAACAATAAAGTTTAGCGTCTTGTCCCTAGGGGGGGGGGGAGGAGGGAGAGAGGAGGTTGAACAAAATAATGTTGTCTTTAACAGGTTCAGTATCACAAACAGCAAAACAGCTACATCTAACGATAAATGTCTATAATAGAGGGTAAATATAATGGTTATATCTAGATTTTCCTCTGAAGATTTGGTTCTATTGCCATGAAACCTATAGTGAGTCCAATAAATAGGATTTTTATACAGCTGAAGCGCTTTTCTAATTTCTGTTGTAGAGGATCAGATACTATAGCTGTAATTTGGAAAAGTTCACAAAGTATAAATCGTTGCCTACTGAGGGAAAGAATTTTGGTGTTAATGGCACCAGTTTGTGGTTTAAAAAGGGACATCTCATGTGTAGGAGAGAGGAGGAAAGAGTCTTGATGATGTAAGAGAAAGAGGACAGGAGGAGGAGGAGCAGTGGGCCAAGGATCAGTGGTGGGAATAAAATTCAGTGTGAAAGGATATCAGTGATAAGATTCGCTGACGGCATTGCTGTTCTTACTAGAACACGCTCTTTGTTTGTAATATGAGCTGTGTGGAGTTTAGACACGGTTTATTATCGTATTAGCAAGGATTGGTAACCGCTGACCACGTGCGTATTTAAGCGTTTTCATGATTAACGGATTTGTAGTCGACCCAGATATTGCCCCGTTTTCGCAAAATCTCCTAATAATAGCTGTACACACAGCTGGGAGAGAAAGACGGCGACCATTGACGTAAGTAGGGAGGTAGCCTCTGGGGTTGCTCTCCATCAGCGCGGGCAGCGCTTTGCCGTGTGCTGCGAGGCGCGCCCCGCTGCCGCGACACGGTTCGGCTTCCGCGGACGTCGGCAGGGGTCCGTTGCCCCCCATAGCCGCAGCCAGAGGCACAGGCACAGGCAGCGCCGCGGCGGGCTCTCGCCGCACTAGCGCGGCGCTATCGCCTTCTGCCACATTGCGCTCGCCCCCATATCCTGCGCACTCGGCCGCTCTTGCCCCCGTGTCCTTGCGCCGGGGTGGAAGTGGGTCCCGTCCGACGGCCGCAGCCGGCGACACGACAGGAAATGAGCGCCTACCGAGCTTCCGGGCCTCCTCTGCTCCGCTTCTTGCCGGTGCGCCATCCTCGGTGGCCATTACCCGCGTTTCGTCTGGACAAGGGCCGTCGGCCTTGCCGGTTTCCGCTATCGGCTAGTGATGGGTCGGTTGTCGTCTGTGTAGTTAAGGAAACCAAGGAGAAGTTTGGAAAGGGAACTGAAGATGAAGGAGAAGAAAATAATCAAAACTTTGGGGTTTGCTGCCAGGGACGCCAAGGCACTTTGAACATTAGTTGAAGCCGACCGCGGTGGCCGAGCGGTTCTAGGCGCTTCAGTCCGCAACCGCGTGACTGCTACGGTCGCAGGTTCGAATCCTGCCTCGGGCATGGATGTGTGTGATGTCCTTAGATTAGTTAGGTTTAAGTAGTTCTAAGTTCTAGGGGACTGATGACCTCCGATGTTGAGTCCATAGTGCTCAGAGCCATTTGAACCAACCACATCAGTTGAAAGGAATGGATGTTGTTTTAAAAGAGAGTCCAAGATGAATATAAACAAAACTAAAAAAACAAGTAAAACAATAATTTGTAAGTAGGTGATTAATGTGAAAAAGTATCCGACTTGATTATGGCTGCACGACTGGCATTAACAGGTTTTGATCGCAAAATGGTAGTTGGAGCCAGACACATGGGACACCTACTATTTTGAAAATAGTTAGGAATCCCAATTATCCGATATCCACAGTGTCAAGAGCGTGCCGAGAGCACCAATTTTCGGGTATTTTCTCTCAACGCAGAAAACACAGTGGCCGACGGCCTTATCGATCGAGAGCAGTGGCATTTGCATAGATTTGCTAACAGACAAGCAGCACTGCATGAAATAACCGCATAAACCAATGTCGGACGTACGATGAATGAATCCTTTTGGACAGTGTAACCAAATTTGGCGGCAATGGGCTGTGTGGCAGCAGACGACCGACGGGCGTACCTTTCCCAACACCACCACGCCGTCTGCAGCGCCTCTCCTGGGCTTGTGAAGGTATTGATTGGGTGCTAGACGACTGGAAAGTCGTGGCTGGTCGGATGGTCAGAGCTCATGGTAGGGTTGGAGTGTGGCGCAGTCTGCCTGAAGCCATGGACACAACAAGTGTCAACAAGGCTCTGTATAAGCTGGTGGTGGCTCCATAAAGACGTGGACTGTGTTTACATGGGGTGGACTACGTCCTTTGGTCGAAGTGAATCAATCATTGACTGGGAATGGTTACGTTTGGATACTTGAAGACCGTCTGCAGCCATTCATGGACTTCATGTCTCCAAACGTCGATGAAATTTTTGTTGATGACAATGCGCCCTGTCTGTGGTTTGAAAAACGTCGTGGACAATACGAGTGAATGATTCGGCCACTCAAATCACCCGACATGAATCCCATCGAACATTTATGAAACATAATCGAGAGGTCAGTTCGTGTACAAAATCCTGCACCGGCAACACATCAGCTACTACGGACGGCTATAGAGGCAGCATTGCTCAATATTTCTTCAGGGGGTTTCCCACGGCCTGTCGAGTCAATGCCAGGTCGAGCTGCTGCACAACATCGCGCAAAAGGAAGTCCGGCATGTATTAGGAGGTGTCCTATGACTTGTGTCACGTCAGAGTAAACGACTGTGGCCGAACTGGCAACAGCTTGAATAGTTTTAAAAGTAAGTTCGTCGTTCCAGCTTTCCTGAACCACCATCACAGTAATTTATTTCACACAGTCAACACACTACGGCGCGGTGCCATTTCAAATTCTTACTTATAATCTCTTAATTATAAACGATTACAGTGCTTGGGTCTACACAGTTAATGTCTTTCACTTACATATTCAGCTGCTGTCGTGACAGATGTACTATTATGCTGAACAGTATCCAAACGACATTATCTGCATTCCGCCTGATTTTAATGCAACCCACACAAAGTTAATGTTTTGCAGGTTCTCTACTCACTTATCGGTAATGTCGTTTGACTATACTACGAGGGCCGTTCAGAAAGTAAGGTCCGGTTCATATGGGCAGAGATGAACAATGGAGGGAGCCAATTGAGGGCTGTATTGTGGGTGGTCAACCACTTTCCTTCGAAAACGCTGCAGGAGCGTCTTCATTGCCCAGCAGAAAGCGGCTGAAAACTGTCTTGAAGAAAGAAACGCATGATATTTGTGTTATGTGGGCTGCATAGCTTCAGGCGAAATCTCTCACCATATCCACATACTTGGCAGGAGACACTGTTGTTTTAGGCATTTCTACATTATCACTTTGCGCTCTGAACTGAAAAGAGCGACGAGAAGTGATCGACAGGCATGCTAAAGACCCTGCATAACTCATCTGCGCAAAGTTCCATCGGATTTTCACAGTGGTCCAGATGTAATCAAATCACACGATACTAAAAATGACAGGAAATATCTTATTAGAGATGAGGCAGTCCTTAAGATCGTGAACTTAAATTCATTACAATAAATGGCATTTATAAAAAAAGTTACTACTGTATCAGAGACAACTAACGCCCGTAATTCTACCACATAAATCATTCTATAATCGTGTTCCGAAACTATTTTTTTTTATTTCTGCGGATAATGACATCTTTCAAGAACATCTGGACTTCCTAAGTTCGATAGAAAGTCGAAGAATTCTTCCTCTCAATTAGTTTTCCAACCATCCATTAATCGTTGTTTCCACAAACTATTAATGAGAACGAAAAGTTTCTTCGACCACGGCCATACAACCCGGCAGTCTGATCAGAACTATTAATGAACTAAATAGTTAGAAAACCGTGACTAACAATGTCAAGTGTGAAACGTCCCCTTTGAACAATTATACATAGGACTGTGCTTAACCTGACACACAATATTTTTAGCGCAACGCAATCTGACTTTCAAAATTCCCTACTAAAGAATGGCCCTGACAAACATTAAACTATACCTTTCACAAATCACTTACCTCACAAAAATCTTCGCTGCTCAAGCTACTGCAATATAGCGAGCGCCACTACTGCCAGCTAAATAAAAGATTCAAACTATGGAAGGCACTAACTACTGATAGGGGTAGTTAGCAAATGAAAGATATTAATAGAGAGCAAACAATGTATTTACCTTAATATCATCACAAATCATAATATATATATATCAGTTCATGACAAACTGCAAACCTCCGCCATCTCTCTCCCCACATCCACCACTGCTGGCGGCTCACCTCCAACTGCGCAACGCTACGCGCTGTTCACAGCCAGCTGCCTAACACTACAATGGCGAGTATTACAACAATGCAAAGCAGCCACAGACTGCACACAGCACAGCCAGTGATTTTCATATTGAGCGCTACGTAACGTTGCCAATAAGAAAACATAAACAGCCTACTTACATAGAGAAAACATAAACAGCCTACTTACATAGAGAAAACATAAACAGCCTACTTACATAGCCCCCATGCTCCCCACAAAAATTTTTACAAATTGGATGGGGCAGTGGCCAATACAGATTTGAAAAAATTTTTCATAATTACAATAACAAAGAAATCAAATGCACACACTTATTGATATTATGTTGGTCAAAAGCTAAAATTGTCTCACAGTCCATAAAGACAGTCCTAATCGTACATCATAACAGTAATTACAGGTTTTTTTTCACAAAGTCTCATTAGTAAAAGAAATTACACACAGAAGTAGTGGATTTCCATGCAGTCTTGAAGAAGTAGTGTTGTCCTTCCAACGGAAAGACAGTGCTGACTCTTGACATGCTGACAGATAACGGGCCACAACAGAGCAAACCCACAGCAGAGTCAGTCGTAGTTTGGAAGAATATTGGTAGGTAGGTCATCACAGAGCAGACCCACTGTAGTCCTGGTAGAGAGTATGGTATTGGTGGGCCACCAGAGGTGCAGACCCACTGTAGTCCTTGTAGAGATAATGGTATTGATGGATCATCAAAGATGTAGACCCACTGTAGTCCTTGTAGAGATAGCCAGCAGCCATCTGTTGTGACTGTGCAGGTGCACAATCACCATTGAAGAGTCTTGCGGATAATATAGCAAGTCCATAAACCATCACTTGTGCACTCACAAAGTTTTTGGAATTGTCCTTAGAACCAGCAATGCTGTTATCCAGTCCCTTGCAGAATTATTAACAAACGTGCAAACACTAACAGTCCCTACTTCTCACATATTGTCCATGTACTATGACCAACAGAAACGTGTGCAGTGAAATGTAACTTAATTTGAAGAACTGGTGTCTGTACAATTATAAATTTACAACATGAAAATACAATTACAAAGGTACAAAATACATCATTAAAGAACATAACAATTCAGATAACATTTGTAGTAACAAACTTTACAAAAGAATCGAAATAACATATACATCAGTGTTACAGGAATTATGACATAAGTGAATATATAAAATAATGAGAATAGTTTTCGAAACATTAATTTCACACATGAGCATTAAATCAGAACAGAATAAATAATGTCTAAACATCTTTACAAAGAAAATAACATAGTATTTGAAAAATTCTACAACATAAATCTTATTAGCTAAACACATAAAGACAGGAAGAAGACAAATACACAAGGGTACATATACACATACCAGAATAACACAGGAGAAAAGGACAGGGTTTGTTTTCAGTGTAACATTTGGTACTGCAGTATTTTGCGAACAAAACCTTTTTTGTTCTTGGAGATCTCCCTTCGTTCATCATTATTCCCAAAAAGTCCTATCTGTACCTCTTTTCTGTATTCTAACCATATTTCTTTCAAAATAAATATGGCTCATTGTACAATACTCATTTAGGCCCAAATCGTTTTCATATAACTTTCAAAGCATTATTTCCCTATTCTCCATAGTTAGGTTCTTATATAGTCTACCCCCTCATAAGCTAACTTAAATGTACTGAGCTCAGATATTAAACTAAGGGACGAGGCAATGCAGCAGCACAAAACAATTAACACAAACAGCAATGACAAAAAAATGGAAAGTTGCAAAGCAAGCTACAGTAAATCTAAATTACCAAGCAATTCAACATTACAACTAATATGAGGCAATGCGCAAAAAAAAAAAAAAAAAAATCTGGCTTAGCAGAGTAACACAAATTAAAATTCAGCAACACTATGCCTGGCAAACAGCAGCAGAAAATGATATACCTAAACATGACAAAGCTCAAGCAGAAAAAATATTACACTAAAAATGGCCATGTCTAATACCTATGTCACATCTTAACACTAAGGTGATGCATCACGATAATTTACTCTATGAAATAAATTACCAAATATTGTAAAGAAAATTATGTATGCAGTTCCTGTGAAGGGAAATATCTTTTTGTGCTCCCTCATTTTTTTTGAAATATATCACAAAACTATTATTTACTGGATCTGTAGACAGAAAATATTTATATTAGTACATCTATAAAATTTTATTTGAACCAATGCAGCAGTGCAGCTAGAAACTAGATATCAAATGAAATAAGCAACTATGTACACAGCAAAGCATAAGAACATCGTTCAATAGCCATGTGGCATTTCATAAGTTAGTAGAAAAATCTCTCAACTAGAGAGACAGTAGTCATAATCAGGTGTATAGACATAAAAATATTTCTCGTCATTTCATTAGGCATCCAGTGTAATCATATGTTTCCAAGTTCGACCGTGTCGTTTTTGCGATGCTTTCTACAAAGGGATGACAATGGCCAGGATAATGGCCTTCCCTTTCTTTTTTTTTCTTTCTTCCTGTGCTCTGAAAGGCACGCGCTAATGACTTTTTCTCCAGGCGTCTGACACAGCTGGGTGCCCGCGACGCATTACGTGCAGGTGGTCACTTAACTTTCGTACGGAAATATTTACGACAGCAATTTTCGCTAAAGTGACAGTCTCACATAAAAATACTTCACAGGTCAAGAATTAGCGTTGCAAATCTGTCGAAACAAAATCCTATGAATATAACAGTGTCCAAAAAATGTTCAGTGGCATTGTGATACATTCACACATGATTCACACATGTCATAACTCTTAAAGTACGATTCTTGGTTTCCAACATCCTTTTTCACAAGTCAAGAGTCCCTACCCACTATTCATTACTCCTTACCTCATTATACATATACATGTTCGTCGACACTTCTTCAATATTTCATCGTGAGAAATACGTAGCATAATAAACATTCCTCAACAACATAATACACATCATCGTCGTAATAATATCATAAAACTTCAGTCAAATCTCAAAATCGTCGTAACTTCCTCCAATAATTTCTAAGCCTAAAAAGAATTCTCTGCTCATTTAAATAATGTCATCTACCTCAAACGTACTTTAAAAATCATGAATCCATACCAAATACATCATTCAAAGCTCTCATAGTATCACAATGGTTCCAAAAAAATATGAACAGTTTCACAAAGTACAGACAAAATACAGTTTCATAAGTGTGAAGTTATCCAGCTGTGTAATTACGTAAACATCTGTCACTGATATAGTAAAAACGTTTGTCTGTCTCAGTTAAATGATCAGATAGCTGTGTAATTATGTGTTGGAGAAATATGGTACCGATGTGTAAAGTTGTATAAGCAAATACCATATTAGCTAGGGTTCCTTGTGGTTGCCACACACATGGTACACAAAGTAAGCGTGTACCCCCCTGAGGATACTAACAAGCAAGAATGTACACACACAATAACACTGTGACGTCTGTTCACTATAGCAATGCATTCGTCATTTCTGTTTAAGTAAGTTCTCTTGGTTCTTGATTGGATATTTAACTTCAAACATTGTTGTGTGTTAACAGATTCTAAGTCTGACAAGCATACTAGTAATGTAAAGTGAAAAGTTTTATGGCAATGACAAAGTTAAAAAGCAGATTATCTCTCAATAAGCGGTTTTACGTGTGAAGTGTGGTGCAATCCTTTACTCTTCATAGTACTCAGAGTTTGAACTTGAATGCAATTGTCAGGCGATATACGTCGGTAAAGAATACTGGAATTTTTCTCAAGGTTAGCGTCTATGTTATTTTTCTCTGAGCCAGCCGGCGCACGCGGCTGCCTGCGGCGCGAGTCATTGTCTGTCTCTTTGTTGGCGCGCGTTGTTATTGGGATTTGGAGACCTAACTTCTACAAATTCACCGTGACGAGAGGGCCCTGCTCTGTTTGAATCCCGCCAGTTCTGATGCAGTTCAGGTCTATCGTTACGATCATATCGTCTGTCGTCATGTCGGTAGATGCCATAGTTTCTTTCTTGTCGGTCACGTGGTGGAGAATTTCTCCCTGAATCGAAACTGCGCGCTGGACCGTTGCGTCTAAAGTTATTCTGCCTCCCCTGATAATATTTATTTTGGTTCCCATATTGTCTGTTTCTCTGATTGTCTCTGTGATAGTCATTACCACGGAGAGGTGATCTTTCCCTGTAGTTATTACTACTCTGCCAACGGTTGTCATACGGGTGGTGTCTGTTTTGGTCACGATATGTGTTGTGAGAATAGCCTTGTCGTGTCCAGTTATTATTTCTTTCATCGTGGAATTGTGACAGATGTGACCTGTAATTGTTGTGCTCCTGTTTCCGCGTTCCCCGATTGTCAGTGTCAATTTCCAATTCTTGTAACAGACCCTGAAATGCTTCAATGTCATCTTTGCAACGTCCTGCTAAAATAATATGTCGTAAATGTTCAGGCAGTTTGATTAAGCAAATGCGGATGAGTTCTGAGGGGCTGTATGGGTTTGACAGGTATTGATTCTTGTGCAACATGTCTTCAAAATATTTCACAAGACTGGAAAATTCAGATTGTTCGAAGTGTTTCATCATTATGATGTTATGTTTTACACGGTCTTGTGTAGCTTGAGACCAATATGCTGAGAGGAAGGCATGGTAAAATTCTCCTTCACTGTGGCAATCGTGAATTACCGATCGCATTCTTACAGCTGGTTCATTCTCCAAGTAGCCACACATAAATTCTAATCTGTGCTCCAATGACCAGTTGGGAGGAAAACAATGAGAGAATTGATGGAGCCACGCTTGTGGATGAATGTCGTTGCCGGAATTCTTAAATGTTTTGAATTGACGTGTAGTAACGAACAGCTTATAGTCAAAATCATCGTGTCGGCGAGTAGCATCTCGGTCATAGTTACGTCGTTTCGGCGGTTCCATCTCAAAATTCGGCGTACCTTGCCAACTTCTTTCACAATTTCCGAAGTGCCCCGTGTTGTTATTTTGTGTCTGTTCCGTATTTGTATGTCCCTCTTCCCGTATTGGGGCGCGAGTGTCCTCTAAAATACGTAATTCTTGTACTACTTGTGCCAACTGATCTTGTACTTCCCGGATTTCTCTTTGGTGTTGTGTATTAATTCGATTCTGATTTTGTTTGAATTTCCTAATTTGTTCATACTCTTCTGTGTCAGTGAAGGCTACAGGTGTTGTGTCATTCAGATCATCATCTACCTTTGTAGATAAGTTAGTGAACTGATCCGAAAGTTCGGCTACTTTATCCGATAGTGTACTTATTTCCTCAGTGTGTTTTTCTGAACCAAGTTTCAGAGTGTCCATTTGTGTTGAAATCGTATCTACTGTGTCTTTTAAGTTTTCTTGACTTTTTGCAAGTTGCGTAACCGAATCGGTAGATGCAACTGCGTCAATTTTAGCTTGCAAGGTGTTGTGATTTTCATGAACAATAGTTTGCAGTTCTTTTATGGCTGCTTCGTGATTCTGTAATGCATTTTCATGACGCGAAAAAATAGGTTGAAAATGCTCACAAATTTGAGTTTTTACGTCATTACAGACTTTTTGACATTTCGATTCAATGTTATGTAACTCAGCAGTTAAATCCTCACGTGTTTGTTCGAGAGTTTGTTCCAGTGAGTCTAACTTTTTGAGATTTTGTTCCACTGTGTCTAACTGTTGCTGTGTTTGTCTCTGGTGTTGTTCCATTGTGTCTAACTTTTTAAGATTTTGTTCCACTGTGTCTAACTTTTGAAGCTTTTGCTGTGTCTGTCCCATTTGTTGTATTAATTGTAATAACAATGCATTGGTGTCTGAAACATGTTCCTCAGTGCTTTTCGGCAGTGAATTTACACCGGAAACATTCACATTTTGACAAGCAGAAAATGTGTCTTGACTTATTCGAGAAAACGGTGAGGATCCAAAACCTGAATCTACAGTATTTGCGAGATCGTGTCGTGTCATTTCGGCTTCCTGAGGCGAGCTATTGCCGACCGGTCGATCGATAATGCTCTTCACTAATTGTTTCACTGTCCACGCCATTGTTTGACGCCCGCTCCATTTCCCTGTGCACAGTTACCAAATCACTACTTTGAACATCAGTTAATTCATTACTCTGCGGCGCTAACACACTGCCTTCGTCTTCACTGTCATTTCTCAGTTTACTTTGGAGCCTAGTATTACGTTTTTCACACGCCATTATTGTCACAGTATTTCACACGACAACACAGAAAAACACAATTTGAAGATCAAAAATAAGAGAACACATTAACATAGCACTGAAAATAATATCTAGTTAATTGCAAGCGCAGCTGCGAAATACTTGGTGCAAATCTACATGCATGCCACAACTGTTTTACTATACAACAATGAAAGACTGCAACTACAAAGGAAATTCTCTCTACAATTACGCGCTAGCAATAAACAAAAGCTACACTAAATACACAAACTACAAGAAAAAATCAGAAGATTCCAGTGAGGTATCCTAGGCTAAGGGTCGACATATGAAACGTCCCCTTTGAACAATTATACATAGGACTGTGCTTAACCTGACACACAATATTTTTAGCGCAACGCAATCTGACTTTCAAAATTCCCTACTAAAGAATGGCCCTGACAAACATTAAACTATACCTTTCACAAATCACTTACCTCACAAAAATCTTCGCTGCTCAAGCTACTGCAATATAGCGAGCGCCACTACTGCCAGCTAAATAAAAGATTCAAACTATGGAAGGCACTAACTACTGATAGGGGTAGTTAGCAAATGAAAGATATTAATAGAGAGCAAACAATGTATTTACCTTAATATCATCACAAATCATAATATATATATATCAGTTCATGACAAACTGCAAACCTCCGCCATCTCTCTCCCCACACCACCACTGCTGGCGGCTCACCTCCAACTGCGCAACGCTACGCGCTGTTCACAGCCAGCTGCCTAACACTACAATGGCGAGTATTACAACAATGCAAAGCAGCCACAGACTGCACACAGCACAGCCAGTGATTTTCATATTGAGCGCTACGTAACGTTGCCAATAAGAAAACATAAACAGCCTACTTACATAGAGAAAACATAAACAGCCTACTTACATAGAGAAAACATAAACAGCCTACTTACAAGTGCTCTGCGAAAACCTCACCGCCAACAACGTACGACTAGTGATTTCGCATATCGTCGTTGACTACTCACGAAGAGATGTTAACTATCGAATTCGTTTTCACGAGTAGCCAAGAGTAGCATCTATGAAATTGAAATGATGTGACGAAAGGAGCTGTGTCTTACTGACAGTCGAAATCGTCCCATGTAAATACTACTCACAACGAATTAAGAAATATTAAACATTAAAATTGTATTCCACTACCAGTTAGGTGTGTTCCTGTAAGAGCTTGAAAATACACGATGAAAATTTTTGTTCTGGATCACCATTCGCACCCAGACACGCACTTTACAAGGAGACATTGAGAAGTTGGGAATTTTAAGCAGACAAAGAATTGATTAAACACTGTCATCATGAAGGGATCAAATCCTGCAAAATGGAAGACCTGAGTACGAATCCCAGTCCAGAACCAATATTCTTAACAGTTAAAATTTAAATAAAAGATGGAATGAGTGTCCTGTGAGATTACATGACGTTTTGTTCATTAACTAAATTAAATTTACGTGTGTAAGAAAAGTTACTGGTGACAGAGTTTCTACGTGATGATACTTCCACCTCTACCATCGCCCAGCCTAATGTCTAGTTGAAAGTGAAGGGACATCATGTTTAATGTGAATTTGGAACCATGGTGCAGCCTCACGTTGTTTGCTTGGCGTTACCAGAGATGAACAGGGTTTGTGCTAGTAAGAACCATCGCCTGGCGTGGGAACCGAACCCAAACTCTGAGTATACAGACGTACCACCAAACCACCTATCGAACTCCATAACTGGTTTGGTCAGGACTTTGTCGTAACGCAGGTGCATCACACTGGATGAGTTCTAACTCTCTGGAATTATAACCTGTTCTATATATTCATTTCCTTTTTGATTGAGTGTGTACGTTCTACTTGACTTTGTAATCACTGAAGTAAAATCACATAATAACCATCTGCAAAAATTGCCACCACCGTGGGATGCGGCAGTTTCCACAGGTAATGTTACTTTCCACTGGAGCTACTCTGCTTCACTACTTGTTCGTGTTAAGTATTGCGCACTGGAAAAGAAAAAATGAGTTACAGAACACGATTTTCCGTAATGTAGTAAACCACACTTCATCTGACTGGAGAGTCATTCTTTTGGAAACTCAGAGACAATTTGTTTCATTTTCTAGCCCGCGAGTAATGAATCAGTAATGCATCGCGCCTTGAGTCCATGATCTTCAGCGAAATTTTCCGTAGTTCGGTTTTCAGTGAGAAATACTTTCGTAAACTGAGTGCTTACAATTCTGTAACAACAATATTGTAACCAGTGTTCACTCAGCAATGACGAGAAGATACTAAGAATGTCATATAGAGTTGTAAGCAAAATTTATCTAGATAAGTTGGTAGCGATTTTATTTGGCTGTTGGTACGCAGGTTGTAATAAGTGTATTTCTCAATCGCCATTTTCTATTTGAGATTCTAGTATTGTTCTTGCATTGACAATTTGTATATTACATGTGTGAAGGTTATGAGTACCGTTGACGAAATTAGTTACAGTTTGTGTCTAGAGTGACTTTCCTGGACTAAAAAGATGCATGTGAAAATTAGATGACTCGCCTTAAGTGAAATTCATTCGGAATACTTAATTGAAATACCAATAAATGGAAAATGTATTTACTAGACTAATTCTGTGGGGCTGCAGGTAGTAATGTGACTATCAAGGTTACCAGACATATTCTACAACGTTGCGAAGTCCCAATCATCCCCGCAGCAGGAAGGAATGCGTTACCACAGCTGGTATTTTCTTGAGCGGCCTACCAAGTCAGGGATGAAGGAAACAGCCGCCAAAATGACAGGTACCAAAAATAAGACAGGTGGGAGCAAATGTATAGACGCCAACCAAGTGTCATACATTAAGAACAAGTAATAATTGGACTGCCCTCCTCGTCATAACTATCATTTTATTTTCGTTTTTTCTTCTAGGCTATCAGAAAAAACAACATGAGAATAACTGAAAAGTAAATATTAGAATAGACCTCTACGTTATGTGGAAATAAGTTAATAACTAATCATTTTAATGAAGAGCTTAATGATAGTAGCTCCTTAATTTTAAAGAAATTAAAAAATTAGGCTGCACTAGCGTTTACACACAGTGACTCGCAACAAGATCTTGGGATACGAATGCGACTGTAAACATGGGCAGACACTTAGCTAAGACTTTGTTTCTTCATTCTATTTTCTTTCAAGGCAGCTAACAGTTGCAACTGTTTTTCATATTTTATTGATTGTGCCCTCCTTATTTTGAGTTTTTACTAGAGCGGAAAATTTAATACCGTGTAAATTGCTTTACTAAAGTGTCCGTCTCTAACATTAAGAGAGATAAAATTTATTTATTTTTTAATTTTTCAATGTTTGACCTTATTATTATATAAACTAATTGAAAATGCATCAGTCCATTTGACCCAGTACCTTACCACTCACCAACCTAGATCCTTACCGTTTCAGTCTCCTCGAGTGTAGTCAACGACTGTATGTGCGGGGTTCGATTGCGTCAGCACTGAGATCTTAGTCATGTTTTTTGTGGTTCAAACAGGCGCAAATCTCGCTGTTGGTGAAAGAAACCTGTATTTAACGTCCATTTTCACCAGAAAATAGCAGCGATACGTGCCGGGCTCAAATGTCGGGAAGGCAAATGCTGTTCATTCACCTTTCATTTGAGACGCGGATATCTCTCAACTGGTGAAAACTTCGATACGTATCATTTGATTGTGCTTAGTTAACAATTCGATCAGGTGCTGAGCTCGAATCACCATCTGACACAAACTTAACGTCATGTCATTTCAAGTTTGCTACTTGTGAATTAGGCCATACTTAATTTGTTTCGGTGCTAGTTAACAAGGACATTACTGTCCGGATTGAAGTCCCGGTCCAGTACAATGATTTTAGACATATGATTTTAGTTTCAGATCAGTAACTGATACTAAAAAATGAAGTATGTCCCGTCACTTTATGCATGGCCGCAATGAAGACGAGTCTTGTGTTTGAGTCTCGGTGAAGCACGAAACCTTTGTCTAGTTTGCATTACTTATATAAAAATCCATATCCAAGTTAGACCTATGCACATATGGACAACTAGCTACTCAGGTTTTTTAATTTCGCTTTACCTTAGATAACTAGGACAATGGATAAATTTGGAATTACACATAGATCCATGTGCTATCATGAGAACAGTGGAATTACTATCAGTACACTGCTGATAGTGAGGTTTCCAGAGCAGGCGACGCTGTTAATGGTGGTATTCTAACGCGTTTCTCCATTAACAGTTTATGCAGACGGTGGTTAGTAGGTGGTTGGAAACCCTCTTGAGAGTGTGAATACTGCAAGTTATCTTCGAACTTTATAAGTCCAAATATTCTTGGAAAATTCCATATTTAAAAAAAAAAAAAAACTAATAATTTTTTGAAATGATTACGGAATTATTTATTTGGTTGAGATACGGCCATTAGTTGCCTCACGTATTAATAGAGAGGTAACAACTGAGAAATGTCAGTTGTTGCAATAAGTGACAATTGTTAAGGACAGTCTCATCTCTAATAAGATGTTTCCTGATATTTGTAGTACCGTGGTATTTAATTACATCAGGAATTATAGCAATACAAAGTCATACGACTCCACCGAAAAGTGATTAGATGATCTACCAGAAAGTTAGATTACGCGGGCTGCAAGCAAATCAGGCGGAATACAATTCAGGTCGTCCTGATTCTTTCGAGCGTCACAGTACAACATATACAGCCACGCAGGATGACTGTATGAAAACATAAGTAAGCACTTGAAATTTGAACATCGTCGAAAGCAGTTGATCGTTGAAATAAATGACTGTGATCTTGTTACAGCCAAAGTGCAACATGGAATCACGTTTTAATAACTTTGTTACTGTCGCACCAGAGAAAGAAAATCATTAAAGAAGGAAGTTCCTAACATCGAATATTAGTAATAAGTGCTCTTGTTTGTTGGAACAATAATGAGTTTTCTTGAACGGTGTCCGTCTTGCCGCAGCCAACCTTCAGCTTTAACAAATTTCTATATTTCGTGCCAACTCATTGAACCCACAACCGCCAGGAGGGAACGCCGCCCATCACAAAGGCCAATACACCACGGAGCTCTACAAAAGAAATGGTTACAGGTAAAAAAGTGAGAGGAAGAAAAGAAAATACTTGGAAACCTGGAAGACTATTAATAATGTTTAAGTGAGAGGCACAAAGCAGAGGAAAGTAGAGAGCATCCAATCGATGCCTGTTGTAAGGTGCGATATACCAAAGAAGAAAAATCTAGAAAGGGAACTTCCGATTCTCGAAGCAATTTCGATTAATCATTTATATAGATCTTAGTTTTTCAAATCACTTTGTTCTTCATACAATAAGTTTGAAACAAGACTATCTGAATTATTGATGACCCCTGGTTCATAAAATTTTGGCTTGTGGTGCGAGCGAAATCGTTTGAGTCTTTGAGGTTAATACAATTCATCAGCGTTCGCGAAAAGCACCTTACAAGGAGACCACATGGCAATGGATTTTTGTATCTTTTTATATTTGTGGGATGTGAAGAAGTTCAGGACTCAAATATCAGTTCGGCAAGGCTGCTCGATGCAATTCTAAAAAAATTCCGAGAAAATCGAAGTTTTCTGAGGCATTTTAGTACACTAAAGAAAAATCAGTTTTTCCACTGACGTACGTGACTCTGTGGCAGAAGGCTCGCCCACCGCATAAATGGCCTGGGTTAGAGTCCTGTCCATGGTAGCTTTTTAAACAAAGGTGCTTGTTACATGATCATTTCCGCGAAACGTACAATGGCTAAGGATGATAAAAAATTGATTCGTAGTGTTGTTTTAATTTGAACGATCTTTTGAACGATCTCTTGTAAACGGTCGGTAATTGAGTATTTATATTTGCAATGGAAACTGAATTTTTGTGTGCAACATTTAATCAGAAATAATAAGACCTGCATTTTTCTAAAAAATGCCTTAGATATGTGTTAGTTTGCAAGTATTTGATGAATTTTACGTTTAAATGAAACAGGTATTCGAACTGAGGTATAAAGTGACCGAAACGAGACTCCAGCCCACTCACTTTTTTTAAAAAAATTTTAATTTTGTGTATTGCAGAACCTCGTAATACTTCAAAATCGATTTTGTCGTAAATTTTTTAGAGTCACCTCTAAATGCTTTGGAATATTGCTATTTCAGTTCCGAACTTCACATATCATAAATATATAAGTATATAAACTGACGGAAGAAAATCGCAACACCAAGAAGGAGTCGTACGATAACAAAGAACGTTGGTGGGCGTGTTTCTACACCTGAGAGATGTATTTTCAAATTTCGCGCCAGTTGCATAAGAGTGGCGCTAGTAGCGCCACTATGAGGAAGTAAATCAGGTCTGCTTTAAATACACGCTGTAACGCTTGTCAACTTGAGTTACCTTTGAGATCGGACGCGGTGGGTTGATGTTCATCAAGAATCCCGTTAAGGTGACGAAAACGCCATTTTCAGAATCTTATTATGTTTGAACGATGTCGTGTAATAGGGCTACGACAAGGACGATGGTCCTTCGGCAATACTGCAGAAAGACTTGGTAGAAAGGCACCCCACCATTACTGGCAGCCTTGGTCATGAGGATGTAAGGTCTCAAGAAAATCGGTCTCCGGACGGCCACGTGGCACTACCGAGTGATACGACCATCGTGTTCGGCATATGGCTCTGGTGCATCGCACTGCATCTGCAGCAGCGATTTGAGCAGTTGTTGGCGCCACAGTGACGCTACGAAGTGCTACAAATCGTTTACTTTAAGGGAAACTCCGAGATAGAAGCCCTGCAGCGTGGGGTCAACTGTCCCAAAACCACTGCCATTTGCAACTTCAGTGGTATCACGTGAGAGCTCATCAGAAGGCAGGGTAGAGGTCGGTCGTGTTTTCCAATGAGAGCTGGTTCTGCCTTAGTGCCAGTGAGGGCCTTGTGTTGGTTGGAAGGGGCCAGTTTAGAGCCTGCAACCAACCTATCTGGGTGTTAGACACTGGACCTATACACGGAGTTATGGCCTGAGGTGCGATTACGTATGACAGCTGGGCACTCTTATGGCTACCCCACGCTCACTGACTGCAAATTTATAAGTTACTCCTGTGATTCGAGTTGTTGTGCTGCCGTTCACGAATAGCATTCCAGGGGGTTTCCCTACAGGGTAACGCTCGCCCACACGGCGCTGTTTTAACTCGACATTCTCTGCAGCGTGTCGATATGTTGGCTTGGTCTGTTCGATCACAAGATCTGTCTTCAATCGAGTACATATGGGACGTCATTGGATGACACCTGCAGCGTCATCCGCAACCAGCATAAACTGTCTCTGTATTGACCGTCCAAGTGCAAGAGGCGTGGAACTCTATCCCACAAACTGCTATCCGGCACCAGTGCAACACGATGCACCACGTATTCATGCTTGCACTCAACATTCCTGTGGGTAAACCGGTTAGTACCTTACCAGCATTTCGAATTTGCAATGGGTTTTCTCGTGCTTGCATTAATCCGCGATCCTGCAGCATTAATCACTTAAAAATGTTATCCAGAGAAACGTATTTCAGAAATTTCATTACTCTAAATTAGTTATTTTACTCTGTAGCACAATGTGGTCTACTTTTTTAACTTGTTCCATCCATTAGGCAGGCGTTACTATGGGCTCTGTAATGTATCTGACTGACTGAAAGCCACAGTATTCTGTATATTCTACAGGATCATTTTATTTAGCTAACCGATTTTCGGCTTACAAGCCTATCATCGGACATCAGACAGTTCTAGTTTGATGATGGCCTTGTAAGTGGCAAACCGGTTAACTAAATAAATTAATTCTGTAGAACACACACTATATTGTGCTTTTCAATATTATGTTGTTCTACCAAGAAACAACGAGATAATCAGTTAAGATTTTCCTGATTCGTTTTAGTATCATGGTTTAGGTGTAAAAATGATAATGTAACAGATTACGTCCTTAAGACACTTCGATGATATTGTCTGGATTCTCACTATGACTGTCAGCTAGTGTACTGTTGGAGCACTGAAGCGTGGCTTGTGGTTGTGTGGCTGTAGTACGGCAGCAGGATCCAATAGTCACTTGACATGGCATGTTCATGGATATTTTAAGAGAATGAGAAAACTGATTTTCTTCACAAAATAATCGCTGAGTACCTTCAACAATGCTATCGGACACGCCGTTTTTCAAACAGTGGATTATAAAAAGCTTTGATGCTGACCGACTGCTGAGGAACGACTTCACCAGCTGGACCACAAAATGTTTTTGACATGCATATTACATGTTATTTCCGGACGAAACTTCAATGATCCAGCCATAACAGTGAGTTATTTGATTGCTCTCTGAGATAGTTCATTCGATCTATAAGACATGAAGTATTAGTTCTCTTTGTTACGAGAATGATGAAAAGATTTACTTAACTTGATACAATCCTTCATCCAGTAATTCTTGATAATTTACAACTGTTACTGACTATAAAAGCATCCCTTGATCAATACAACCACAAACTCTTCTCTTGAAGTACCTTTCCAACTGAGACTTGAATAATTCTTTAGACCTATTTGCTGATGCTGACTGCTTTAGCTGAGGTAACAGACTAGGGTAGAGCGCTTACAAGCTTGGCTCTATGTTGACCTCTATGAAAGGGTGCACTTGTGCTGCGAGACAGGGCGTGTCTTCAGCCTCTCCCGTTCTTAGTTGCGGATTGCCGCGAGATATCCGTAATGTCTGTCATGCCCATCACTTACAGTTAGTAATACAATCTCATAAACAGCGGTCTAACTCAAAAGTGAAAATTTCATAATGACAATTGGCCAAAAAGTAAACAAAACATATTATTTACGTTGATGCAAATTTTTAGCTCAGTCTTATCCTTATGGCAGGAATGTTTCAGTAAAACACACATAGATAAAACTATTGGTGACATGTAATTTTCTTGTTATGAACATCATCATCAACAACAAGCTTTTGATCTCCACTGCTGGAGGCAGGGCAATTATTTAATGCACCATGTTTAATAAATCTGTTGAGAAGAGATGTACAATACAAATGGACCAATGAATGTCAAATTGCATTTGAGAAACTAAAGAACACCTTATTTGAAAGCCAAATGCTTCAACTTCCCGATTTTTTCAAACTCTTTTGCTTAATGGCGTACGCGTGTGGATACGGTATTGCAATAGAATTGTTGCAAGTGTATGAAAAAGGAGGCGAAGAGATTCATAAAACCATTGAATTCGTGAGCAGATCGTTGCAACAATGTGAGGAAAATTATTGCGTTTCGTAACAAGAGGCGTTAGCGATTTTTGGCTTGGAAAAATTTAAACAATACCTGTTGGGACACAAACTAATTGTATACAGTGACCATAGCGCGCTGACATATTTGCAGACATGCAAATTGAAACACACCATTAACTAGGTGGTCTTTATACTTTCAACAGTACGATCTGGAAATTAAATACATAAAAGGATCTGAGAATTTGGTGTCTGATGCATTATCCAGGGAGGTAGAGATAATGAGAATATGAAAATATGTTGACAAACAAAGAAGGGTTCCATATATTTGCCACCATAATAAAAGCTGATGAAGAGGGACAGTTGAAAAAAGTGTGGAAACAATTAAGAAGGGAACAAAACCAAGATGAGAATTTGAAGTTAGTAAAAAGTTATTTGGGAGACATAGCTTATCCAAAAAAAAAAAAAAAAATAGCTAAATGGCGAGATCTCTCTACTATAGTTACCTCACAGTAACACTTAACTGACCAAGGAAAAGTCGTTAACTACACAGATAAAGAGTGCAACTCTAAGAAAATTCCGAGAAAATCCCATGTTTTAGATGATTTATAAATCTTTGCACAAATTAATAATAATCAAAAAGCAAAGAGGAAATAAGAACCACGAACCAAACTTAAAAGTTCGTACAAAACCAATCATTAAATGAAAATAATCAGTAAATATTGTTTTAATTTGCAAATATTATTGCGTTTTAAGTTATTTTTATTAATTTAATATAATATTCATTCAGATTATAATTGTAATATGTCCAAATGTTACTGTGAACAAATTGACCGACTTGTTGACGCGTTATTACTGATCAATTTAGACCATTTTCCAACTAAATAAAATCCGTATAAATATTTAAATATATCCTCTCTATGACGGAATAAAGACACTCGGTTCAATTAGAGTAGCACATGTATAGGTAAAAAAAAAAAAATACTGAGGTTAATGAGGAGAGCTCGGAGTGATCGATACTGCTGAAATGACAGTTTCGACGTCTGCAGCAATGCTCCATTAGTTCTATTAATTACGAAAATATACTAGTTAACAGTAAACTATTGTGTGGTGGTTTCGTGATGTTATTTGGAGCTTAGTTCATCTACACACATACGTCGCTCCCACTATTTCTCGTAGAATATAACTTGGCCTCATATTGACCTCATATTGTCTTGCACAATATACATTCACTGTTTATTGTCGCCGGTACTGGAGTGTCGAGCGCGCGTACTCCGACGCAATGAGGAAATACCCTAAGGCACTGCTCCCATCGTAGCTTACTCTATTGAAAATACAAAAACACTGACTTTCCTCACCGTCGTGATTCACTGTCATAATAATTTGCACAAAATTAGAAAATTCTGTAAAGGTCATGTAACACAATGTGTATCAAATACGCAAAACATATTTCGTTTCACTCACAGATGAAATTACGAAGACATAGTAAAGACAGTATTTTGCTACTACAAAATCAAAAAATCGGAAAAAATTCACCCCTGCGTTACAGTGTTAGAAATGTCACGTTATATGTGATATTTTATTTTAATTTGCTCTATTCTTATGACTTACATTTTTTACTCCTTGCATAAGTACTTTTGTTAGGTAATTAGCCGCATCTGTAAGTCTGACTAAACTTCAATTTCAGAGATTCTGACTTAATGGCTTAATTTAGGGGCTGTCACCCCCATCCATAAATAAATTTTCATGATCTCCGATCATGACTGCCAACGTCATAGCTTCTTTCTTTGTAGCTTGGAATATATTTGTACCCTGCATCTTAGGAATCTACGATTGCTTGAAATTACAATGATGCATCATAGTATCATCCTGTACAGTGTATTTATTATTTGAGAAATGTAGCATAACTTTTAGTTGAATTTGTCCGTTGTCAATTTCTTGGAGATTAGGTTAGGGACAAAGATATTGTTCTTCTCGGCAAGCCTTACTAACTTATGATCCCTGTAATTTCCAGTATTATAGCCGAGGCCTTCCACTGAAGAATCTTGTTTTAGTTTTGTCCTAATTTCATATTAATATCCATGACTATCATTTTGTGGTAATGCTGTCGCTGGATTTAGTACAGAACCTTATCAGTCTTTGTGAAAGAAGCACAATATAAATACGATATTAACACCGATCTCGATAAATGCACTACGTTGGGATCCATCACCTATACGTTTTTTTTGTAGCAGGCCAGTGGCATATGGTACTGGATCCGAGTTTTCTTCATCAACATCTGGCATTGGGACCGCTATAAAGTATAAAGCTTATGTCTGGTTGGCAGGAAATATATGTTATATAGTTACGTACAGGGGGAAGTATTCAAGTGTACCTCGAGTATTTGCGCCCACAGCAGTGGAACGTGAGGAAGAATTACAAACAAATTTGTCACAATAATTCAAACGTAAGTCTTGATGAGTATAGCGTGCTAGACAAAGGACCAAAGATGCCAGCAGCCTTTGCGATCACAATCACTCGAGGCAACGAAAGCTACTCAAACGTCAGACGTTACGGATGCAGCCATAAAGTACACTGTTAAGACAAATCGAAATATTGTGCTTGCCACACGACTCCACATAACCAAAGAAGACACCTGAAGAGAAACTGGACTGCATACCTTCAGTACAGAGGAGCTACACCATCCTTCCATCGACGAGTGTCTCCTCAACGAGGGAAGGAGCTGTGCTTTGGGAAAAGCGTTACTCCGTGAATTAGACGTTTAATTAAAAGGACAAGGAAAGAGTTAATTTCCGTATTTCAGCTTAAATTTTCCTATAGCTTTTACTAATTCGTTGTTTGTACCATCAAAAGAGAATTTGAATTCTGCATTGCTTTTGGCGATGTAGTAGATGGGCTCTTTGATTTGTTGGAAATTTCCAAAACGACTTATTTCGCCGAAGAATACCTGTTCCGCAATAATAAATTACTTTCTCAAATATTTAGTCGTCGCGTACTGCCTTTGTACATGAAAATTTTTAAACTTTTGTATTTCATTAGGGGAAAATACCTAACGAAGAGTAATGTTTACTTTCCATTAATACTGAAGAAGGCGATATTGGCGAGTAAAAGGCGGGACTGAAAAGGTACAAGGAAAGCAGCAGCAGTTCATCCCGGAGAAGCACTGCCCGCAAAATGTAATGCTCCGAATTCGAGTTCTCTTTCGGCACAAAGCTTTTATCCGTATGAAAATGTTAGTCTTACTGCATTCCATTCCTGTTGTTGAAACTACACAGCGCAACAGAATTAAAGGATTACTTTTTTTAAACCCTGTAACTGCGCCCCATTGCGACGCATAAGTTTGGAATTCGGCTGAAAGGTGCCTAAAGACTTCCTCTGTAATAATACAAAAGTGTGGCGGTCTGCGGCGTCACCGTAGGGCTCGACGATGCTTTAAACAGCAAGGTGTCGACACATGCGAAAAGAAGGTCTGAGCTCAGAAGCTCATGTGACGGGTAAAGTGGGTTAATGATGCCTGGAAGTACCAAATTTCACCACAATTCTGCCAAAGGCATCTGTGGAAGTGTCACACGATGGTACGTTACTGACATCGCGTCTTACCAACGTGTCATTCCTCCTTTTGACGCCTCTGGGACGCCCAGTGTTGAAATCACGTCGTTTTCTCATGAATGGCCGAGGAAGACATTTCAGACAAACCGTCGCTCGGAATCAGCACCAAAACTCCTCAGGGGTTGCATAAATGGAATCAATGAAACACCCATTCCCTTGGGACATGATTCCCACACCTATCGCGGTCGAAAACGACAGTGTGCAGTGAGAAGTGCAACAGGAAGACGTTCTTGAAAATCTTTCATTCTGCTGACGTCCCCATGACAGTTCAACCATTCTCTAAGGACATTATGGGATATCAACCCCATTAAACGTGATCTCTCACCTTTGGAGTGCAGTGTGACGGTAATTTTAGCTCTGATGTACATTCCCTTAGGCCTTTTCGTGTCTCTTCTGAGACGTTGTGTATGAAATGTCAGAGTCATTAGACGAAGGGGTGAAGTGCGGGTAAGAGGGTCTGCGACGATCTTTCCATCATGTGAGACGTCCACAACAGCGTTGCGTATAATTGAGGTGTTATTTCTTGCCAAGTGGGATATGATACACGTCACACGAGCTTTTTAACTCTGGCTTTTTTTTCGACCTTGTGTCAACGCATTGCATTTTGAAGCGCCGTAGACTGAGGGTGACGACACAGAGCCAAACCATTTTGCATCGTTACGGAGGAACGTTGTTGCCATCTTTGAGGCTAATTTCAAATTTATACGTTGCAATGGGAGACAGTTATGGAATTTAGGAAAAGTGACCCTTTAATTGTGTTGCGTATTGTATATTTACCTGCGCTTTTCGGGCATAGTGCATCATTAAAAGGACTTAGCAGAAAGTATCGTATCACATGATTTCAGTCTTAACACTAAAATACCAGTGTTCAGACTGAAATCGTGTGACACGATACGTTATAAAACTCCCTTTCGTCTCATATTTTAACGATGAGCTATGCCCGAAACGCTTAAGAATATAAAATGAACTTATAGTTTTGAACATGGCTGCATGGTCAGCGACGGTTTACAAAGTAAAGTAATAGCAATCCTTGGTCTCAAAAAAAGAAGTCTTTTGATCTAGTTTTCGGCACTGCTATGAGTGCCTTCATCAGAAGTAAAATACTTAAACTGGCATGTCACGTATAGCATCTGATGCTACCGTAGCTCAACACGTGTGAGCAACCCATAGTGGCTCGCCTTCTATGTATTCTGTTTAAAAAAAAAAATTGTGACTAAAACTTTATAGCTTGATCTTAATTTTTATGCGTGATTTACCAGTTAAGTGTTTTACTTCTGATGAAGGCACTCATAGCAATGCCGAAACCTAGGTCAAAAGTCTTCTTTTTTTGACACAGACGACTGCTATTTCTTTAATTTTGGGGTTGGGTTGTTTGGAGGAGGAGACCAGACAGCGAGGTCATCGGTCTCATTGGATTAGGGAAGGACGTCGGCCGTGCCATTTCAAATGAACTATCCCGGCATTTGACTGGAGCGATTTAGGGAAATCACGGAAAACCTATATCAGGATGGCCGGACGCGGGATTGAGCCGTCATCCTCCCGAGTGCGAGTCCAGTGTGCTAGCCACTGCGCCACCTCGCTCGGTTTTAATTTTATTTTTTAACAAGTGGACTGTTCTTATTATTGTTACTAGTCTTCAGTGCGAAGACTGGTTTGATTCTGCTCCCCATGCTAGTCTGCCCTGTGCGAGCCCCTTCACTGTACGTAACTCCTTTTAAATCATCTGTTTACTGAATTCCAGCCTTGATTTCCCTCTACAATGTATAACACCGCCGCACCCTCCCCAATCCACGCACACACACACACACACACACACACACACACACACACAGACACTCACACACACACTCACACACTTCCCTCCATTACCAAACTGATGAATCATTGATACCACAAGATGTGTCCCATCGGTCGATTACTTCTTTCAGTCAGGCTGTAACCATAAATTTTTGTTTACCCCCAATTTCATTCAGTAATTGTTCATTAGTAACTCGATCTTTCCATCTAATCTTCAGCATTCTTTTCTAGCAGCACGTTTCAGAAGCTTCTGTTCTCTTGTCTGAGCTGCTTATCGTGCACGTTTCACTTCCTCATTAGGTTACACTCTAGACAAATGCTTTCAGAGAAGACTTCCTAAAAGGTGAATTTACGCTATTATATTATAGTTCTGTTTTTCAGAAAACCTTTCCCTGCTACTAAGAGCCCACATTTTATATCTTCTGTACTTCGGCCTTCGTCAGTTATTTTTCTGCTCGTATAGCAAGACACATCTACTACTTTTAGAGTCTAATTTCCTAATATAATTTCTCATCGTCGCCTTTTGTTGATGTTTCTATGGTGTCACCGCCAGACACCACACTTGCTAGGTGGTAGCCTTTAAATCGGCCGCGGTCCGTTAGTATACGTCGGACCCACGTGTCGCCACTATCAGTGATTGCAGACCGAGCACCGCCACACGGCAGGTCTAGTCTAGAGACTCCCTAGCACTCGCCCCAGTTGGACAGCCGACTTTGCTAGCGATGGTTCACTGTCTACATACGCTCTCATTTGCAGAGACGACAGTTAGCATAGCCTTCAGCTACGTCATTTGCTACGACCTAGCAAGGCGCCATATTCAGTTACTATGAATGTATTCTGAACAGATAATGTTGCGAATCATGTACCGTCAATAGCGACGTTCATCATCAAGGGATTAAAGTTAAGTGTCAAACTAATTACGTCCGCTTTCTGAATTCTAATTCCTTGTCATGTTCCAGACCTCACGTCAGCATAGTTCTTCCCTCCTCACGCCAGCCTGCGTGAGCTAAAACGCGTGCATTTCGGCCTCCACTAGTAACACGGTGTTGGCTCTTCTGCCAACACAACAGTTTCTGTTGCCATTAGCTGCCAGAAAGGCTGTGAAGAAAGACGTGCTCGGTGTTCACATAATGGTCACAGACCTCCTGCTCGACTTTCTGCCAAAACTGAAACTAAGGACGTAGGAGCAACAGTTGACTTCGAGACTATCGTGTTACGCTAAACGTAATAATGAGAAACGACTTACTAGTACAGCTAGGGATACGACAGCGACAGGACCGCGTCGTATCGAAACTGTGCTGTGGCGGATCGCGATTTTCCTGCTCGCGTTGGTCGAGTACCCACAAGTGTCGATCGAATAGGGACTCGACTGGTTCACGGGAACCAAACTCAACGCCATGCAAACAACATCCTAAAGGCCGATCTTAACTGATGCCCGAGACGACCGACGTATCATTCGTTCGGACACGCATTGTCATATAGCAAGAAAATAGGCTTCTTTGCAGCGAGACAACTGCGCACAAGGGCACCTCAGTGATGATTGGAGCACCATGGGTTGCCAACAAGGCTACCATTGTTGCGGGTTCTCTTGTCGTGACAGGAACGAGTAGCGCGCCGAATGTTGTGCACCTAACGAAAGCATTGCACCTCATCTTTGTAAACGGGTCCGGTTCTGCGTTCAGTATCACTGTGGACGTATCCTTGTATAGAGGCTTCGAAGAGAACGTACGTTGCCAAGTAGCACTCGTCATCTTCATTAGAGCCCAGTACCGGGGGTGAGAGTGAGTGGTACCACTGGGTACACAATACAACCACCTCTGGGTCGCATAGCATGTGATTTGGGAATCAGCCGTTACATTATTGACATGTTATGATCGATGGCTGTGTCGTATCTTCGAGGTCTGTTTCAAATTATCTTTCACCAAGTGCACAAGAAAATACCGGGGGGGGGGGGGGGGTTTGCGGGGGGGGGGGGGGGTTGTAATTAAAGTGCAGTTACTGAAAGAGGTCCAGTGTGGGCCATAGTTATCGTATGGCTATGGAACATTCTAATTCGTTAATGTGGAATCGATTCACGCAGGAAACAAAATTAGTTCCAATTTTGGCCACCAGTTGCAAATTTGGAGCTGTTAATACAAGAAAAATAAAATGTGCTTCCATATGCAGTAGGTTTGGAATTGGAAGTGGGCAAAAAGGTTAAAAAAAAGTGGGAAAGGCATAACGTCTATTTTATTATTAACTGCTGCTTACATAATTTGTTGCCGGCCGCGGTGGTCTAGCGGTTCTAGGCGCGCAGTCCGGAACCGCGCGACTGCTACGATCGCAGGTTCGAATCCTGCCTCGGGCATGGATGTGTGTGATGTCCTTAGGTTAGTTAGGTTTAAGTAGTTCTAAGTTCTAGGGGACTGATGACCACTGTAGTTAAGTCCCATAGTGCTCAGAGCCATTTGAACCATTTGAACATAATTTGTTGAATATGAGGACCGGAGGTGTCGACGGGATGCTCCATCGGTAAAACGACATTATCAGCAGTTGCTCTCAGCATTTCCGGTGGAATCTGAGCAAAGTGTTCCTGTATACTGGCCTTCAGATCAGGTCTCCAGTAATCGCGTTCTTGTATATTTCCTGAGGGAGGTCGCATGGATTCAGATCAGGTGGTCTTTCGGGCCATGCATCTGGAAAACCTTTGTAGATAAGACATTGGTGGAAGATTGCACTAAACAGATCTATTACTGGGCGAGCGACATGAGGCGTTGCTCCAGTTTGCATAAAAGCAGTGGTGTCCACAAAGTTGTGCAATTGCAAAGTAGGAATCCCATACTGTTCAAGGAGGTCTGGGTAACGTGCACCGTCGTGGTTCTCCTGACAGGTCTTCTGGGTCCGTCCAGTTCAAAGAAGAACACGCCGACAGTAAAGATGCTTGTGGATTCACACACACAGTCATATACAGCGACTGTAATGACTCTTCCTGCACAACACTGCACCAAATTACAGTAAAATGTACGTCATCACTCCGTAGAATATTTTCCGGCCTCATGTCATCAACTTAGACCCGTGCCAGAAACTGAAGAGAAAATTCAGAACATTGCTGTGGATTGTGAGGTTTTAGTTACTGCACCATCGGGATCTGGTGTGGGTACAAGTGGAAAATAGGACGTACTGTTGACCATAGGATGGACAATTCTCGTGACACCGCACGAGCACTAGCATTACCAGGTGCTCGTGATTCACGATCAGATACAGCAACAACCACCTCGCCAGTAACTTCGTGCGTGATAGGACGCCTTCCATTTCCAGGCGCCACATCAAGCTCGCCCGTGTTTTCGAGTTTCATTATCATCTCCTTTAAACCATCTCGTCAGACCTTTCAGTCGGCGGTATCCTCTCAATGTTGGACTGTAATTGCTGCCGCTCACATAAGACAATTTCACTAATAACATACGGTATTTCCTCTTGATAACTCACGTTATGGCTTGTCAGAGGACAGTGTGGATGTCATAATTTCATACGGTAAAAAAAAAAAAAAAAAAAAAAAGAGTACATTGCCAGATTTGCACCTGATGGCCACAACTGGAACTAATTCGTTTTCCAGCGTAAATCCGTTCCGCATTTACTCATTAGCATATTTATCAGCGTTCCTTGCCATACCATAATTACAGGAGACAATGGACCTCTGAGTAGCTGCACTTTAATTATAACAGCCTGGTAAGTCACCCGTGCTGTCCCGATCTAGCTTTATACGGATAGTGTTCGACTACTGGCCCGGCCAGCACCCTCCCGAGATCTCGCACCACTGAATACTGCTAGGTGGTGAAATCTTATGGGACTTAACTGGTAAGGTCTTCAATCCCTAAGCTTACACACTACTTAACCTAAATTATCCTAAGGACAAACACATACACCCATGCCCGAGGGAGGACTCGAACCTCCGCCGGGACCACTGAATACGCTTGGCCACAAGTTACCAAGCATCTAGCACAACAGCGTAACTGATGTGCCCTGGCACAGAGTTGAAGCACTTTGGATTGACATAGACATATCTGTCATCCAAGCCCTACCCAAACTCATACTCGATGCCCTGCCACCCCTGGCAGCTCTGTGTGCTGAACTTCGCACTCTGTATACACTCAAACAGCCTAAAAATTTAATCTTGTTCTTACTGCTACACTGTACAAACAAAGAAAGTTTCATACTCAGCAATTGGGTACAACCGCTCGCTCGTCCAAATATCCGTACCTAAAGACTGGAAAGTTACACAGGTCACACAAATACCCATGAAAGGAAATAGGAATAATCCACCGAATTACATCCCGTATCACTAAAGTAGATCTGTAATAGGATTTTCGGACATATTCTGTGTCCAAACATTATGAATTACCTCAGCGAAAATGGTTTATTGACAAATAGTCCATCCCGATTGAGAAAACATGGTTCTTGTGAACACAAGTAGCGCTTTGTTCTCACGTAGTAATGAGTGCTATCGACAGGGGATGTCAAATTAATTCCATATATTCAGATTTCTAGAAGGCTTTTGACATGTTTCCTCACAAACGACTTGTAATGCAATTGCGTGCCTCAGCTGTGCTACTGGATTCGTGATTTCCTGTCAGAAAGGTAACAGTTCGTAGTAGTTGACGGAAAGTCATTGAGTGCAACGTAAGTAATCTCTGGAGTACCCCAAGTAAGTGTTATAGGTCTCTGCTGTTCCTGATCCACAAAGAACGATTTAGGAGACAATCTGAGAAGCCCTCTTAGATTTTTTGCAGATGATACTGTCATTAACGTCTTTTTAAAGTCATCACATGATCAAAACAAATTGCAAGATGATTTAAACAAGATACTTGTATGATACGAGAAGTGGTAATTAACTCTGAATAATGGGAAAAGAGAAGTCCTCCACGCGAGTACTAAAATGAATCCGCTAAGTCTCTGTTACACGATAAATCACACAAATCTAAAGGCTGTAGATTCAACTAGATACATATGGATTACAACTAAGAACATCTTAAAATGCACAGAATACGTGTGGGAAAACAAACCAAAGACTGCGTTTTATTGGCAGAACATTTGTCAAATGCAACAGGTCTGCTCACACTTCGCTTGTCTGTCATCTTCTGCAGTATTGCTGCTCACTATGGGTTCCACGTCAGACAGGCTTGACGGGGCACATCGAAAATGTTCAAACCCCAGCTCGTTTTACATTATCGCGAAGTAGGGAAGAGAGTACCACGGATATGATACGCGAATTATGGTGGCAGTCATTAAAACAATGGCGTTTTCCGTTGCGGCATGATTTCATTCTGATATTTCAGTCCCAACTTTCTCCTCAGATTGCGAAATATTTCGTTGGCGCCCATCTACAAAGGGAGAAATAATCATAACAATAAAAGAATAGAAACCAGGGCTCGTTTTTCCTGAACACTGTTCAAGAGCAATAGAGAACCCTCTGCCAGACACTTAACTGTGAACTGCAGAATAGTCGCGTAGATGTAGGTGTAGAGAAAATTTTGTGATCGGTAATTCTGCCTGGCGTTGCAGTTTTAATGGTACCTAACTCCTCGTCAAACTTCATGAACATCCTATCTTCGGATCCTAAAGCTCTGTGGTTTATTATCCCTGAGTAATCTCTGTATATAGAAGGCAATGTTCCGACTGACTCACTGACTCATCATCGCCCAGCCCAAACAAGTAAGGACAGAAACTTGAAGTATGCAGAAGGTTTTGAATTTATACTGTGGGCATCTTTTAGAGGGTTGAAATAGGCAACAAAAAGTTTTTAGAAAATTTGTAGCTACTGAGAGAATTCTGAAGTTATATCTACGAAAATTGATAATTAGTTTTTCGGCCAGAAATAAAGAAATACATGTTTCGGAATTTTTAGAATTTCAACCCCTATGGGGGTGAAATAGTGGGTGAAAGATATTTTTGAAACCACATCATTATTAAAATACTAATAAAGCATTTTTAAATGAAAACTGGTCTTTGAATTCTCGTTTGGAAATAAAAGAAAACGTGTTTCATAGTTTTTTGAAATTCAGCCCATAAGGGGGGGGGGGGTTAAATAAGGGATGAAATATTTTATTATGAAAGCATTTTTAAAGCTAAATCTATTGAAATACGAATTTTGCTTCTCGAGTAGAAATAAAAAAATTGGTGTTTCACTATTTTTGGAAATTCAGCCACCAAGGGGGTGAAATATGGGATGAAAATTTTGGAGATTATATTTCGTCATATTAAAAAAGAGCTAAATCGATGGAAACTGCTATTTCATTTCTCGGTTAGATATTAAAAATTATGTGTCAGGGGATGGAAGATTCTATAGAAATATCACCACAAAAACGCAAAAGCCGTGATTAACAGAAACCTTGGACTGCAGCTACCAGCATCACTTTTTGGTCAGGAGTGCATTCGGAAAAGTCCATGCTTTAGAGGACTTAACATGAAAAGTTTAGAAGATGTTCCATGTTGAGAACTAAATCAAAGGAAGCTTTTTAATAGTCATCACGACGAATGTACTCCGTCAAAACTGCATAGAAAAAGAAGCGGATTAGTAACGCATAATTTTTCAGTAGGCCTATTATGAGCTTACAAAATTACTTTTTGACGTAATTACTATACAAACGCGAGCGAAGCAGCTGCGGTAAACTAGCATGTGATATAAGTAATCGGGTTTCTAGAATCCCTGCTTGTTAATTCAAATTTCGTGGAGCAATGTGTGTGCACAGTAGAAGCTGGACACTTCCCAGTCTGAAGCCATTGCTCAGGTCCCCTGTTGCTGCCAAGATTCTTTTACCTGCTCAGGAGTATCGACATCCCAGAAACTAGTAAGTGACAGTAGCTTTTCTAACATTCTGCGTGGTGTCTGTTTGTCTATATCGTGTCTCCCTGCCACTTTCGCGCAACGACGCTCGGAGTGTGTTTTCTAGGGAATTGGCTAGTTTGAACCTGGGACCTGTTGCTGGTAAGGAGACGTCAGACCACACACGACATGTAGAGTTCAGAAGAGTTCAGTGAGACTAGCGATGATATAACGAAATACTTAATGATTTCAGCGTCAGCTCCACTGCACTCCCTGTAAAAGAATCTTAATACTAACTAAATTTTGTGGAAGGGGTTCAAGGGTTTCCTATTTTTAGTTAGCTGGTATAATAAAGTCGAAAAAGCAGTTAAGTTAACCATTGGAAATTTTATTCTACTCACAAAACATTGTTTATAAATTGCACTAATGAAAAAAGGAAATGTTTTAATACAGGATGGTAAAAACCAACTGCGTTCAACAAAAATTTGAACGAATATTCCCTGAATGGGTTTCCAAGTTCTACAATGGATCGAAGGATGACCTATGCCATATCAAATCTGTAATCTAGGTTTAAATTTTCACAAAAGAGAAAACTATCAAAATGGTCTACAGTGACCCTCAATTATCTTTAATTACTTATCTAACTTGTCGTAAATTACAGTGGCTAATGTGGCTTCTCAATAACTATATAACAGAGAAATCATCGCATTTCAGATTTTTACTTGAAGTGGCAAATGTGGACACCATGAGCGTTAATTGACGATCGACACTAGTATTACGCAAAAAGGGGGTGTAACAGATGAGACTTCTGCAGTTCTGAGTGAAGCTTTATGCACTGTTATGCGGCATCGCGTGCGTACATTACCTTGTCAGTGTTCGTCAGGGGGTGGCAGGCAGCACAGCTCCGCTCACCTTGCCGTCTCGGAAGCAACTCTCTCCTAACTTCTCCTTACTACAATTTACCGAAGTTGGTTTAAAAAAACTATCTGGCTGTGTTTTCATCTGACCAATCAGGGTCTCAATGTTAACCTTAAGCTCCGCCTACAAAACTTCTGTCTATCCAATGAGAAACGTTATACTTTTCGCGGTGGGGCAAAAAAGTCTCACGCTAAGACTTGGGGCTGGTGTGGTCCTTTTAGTGTTATCGTAAGATCTATACTGTTCTTCTGGAGGGCTCTGTCTTTTAATATGGGCTGGGGGTGGCCCTGACGTAACAGAGATGCGAAAAAGTCTCACGCTAAAACTTGCGGCTGGGGTGGCCCTTTTAGTGTTATCATAAGGTCTATACTGTTCTTCTGGATTGCCCTAGCTTTTAACATGGGCTGGGGGGTGGTCCTAGTGGTTAGCTGGCGACGTGGGTGTCCGTCCCTTATCGTAGAGCCTTCTAGCTTAACACGGTACTGCTCTTGGCTTCTGTTATCGTTTCTCCCCTCGGATCTGCGTCTGTCTCACGGTGGGAAGGTATGACATGCATTTAGGCATTCTTGTGTTAGTCTGTTGTATTCCATTTGCTCACTCGTTACTCGTATTACTTTGGTTAATTTAATGTCACGATTTATTTGGAGCTATGTGACACACTACTGGATTTGCTTATCATGTCAGGGTTTTCATGAAAGGTGTTGGATTTGCTTGACACCTTACATATCACAACCCTTCAAACTTAATTTTTGTACTAAAATTAGGCAATGATTGAATCGTTGTCTAAGCCAGTCAAAAATTATTCCGTTATCTAAATTTTGTTGCCTACTGTTCAGCCATGTTATTCTGTTCTATGCTAGTTTGTGTTACTAATTTATATTTTTATATTTTCCACATTATTATCAAAAATATGTTTATATTGACAAGGGAAGAATATTTTTATTCTATTATAATTATTATTTTTTAATTATTTTCTTTCTTTATTTAATTGTGAATTTTGTTTTTTAAGAAGTTTGTTATCGAAAGTGAGGAGTCTTTCACATCGATTTTCTTAGAAATATTGTTTTTATAAATATAGTAATTAAGTAAAATCTATTACTAACACATTTTCTATATATCATGTACAAGTAAAATGTTTTTGTTTCTAGACACTCATTTCAACATTGTTACACTAACAAATAAGAATTATTTCCAAGAATTGCTTTGACAAAGAAATATACATACACAAGTATTGAGAAATTATTCTAACAAATGGTACAAATGTTAAAAAAAAGGGAAAACATCCAACAAGATAATTTTTCATTCTTTGTTTTTATAAGGAGAAAATAAGTAAAATATAGTTATTCTTTTATTTTTATGAGGAGAAAATAAGTGGCATATAGTTTTAGTGTTTATTATGCCGTACTTTTGTTCTTTATGTACTGTCTATTTCAGAACTAATGACTTATTTTTATCGATAGTCTATTTTTTACTTAAGTCCATAGTCAATGACTGTTATTTTGTAGTTTATTAGCTGTCTGGTATGCTTAACTTGTTTAGTTTTTCACACATTTCTTTTGCACAATTCCTACATCACATAATTTGATTTTACACATTCACACAATCCTATAAATGTTTAAGCATGAGGTTGGCGAATGTTTTTTGCACGAAGGTGATGGACTTCAGCGAGATAGATGTGGGCAAGAATTTTATGTACAGCTTCGTTCGTCATTCCTTGTTGGCTTTGCAAGTGTGTGTTGCTGTTGTGGAGGTCCCATAATGGAATGGAGCTGAGAGTGCAGAATCTTGTGGTTTACTGGCTTTGTATGCATGAAAGTCATCATTATGTGTCGCTGAAAGCGGTCGTTTTTCGTTGTAATTCTTCGCAGACGACTAGTTTACAATAGGATAGGGATTTGGGAAGGTATGTCGTCTATTCTTCACCCATCTTCTTTCTTGGTCTCAATCTTGTGAATCTTCAACTTCTGTTCTTCCTGCTTTTTCTCTGCTTCTTACTTGCTTCTTGGTTCTTCTCTGGGCAGGATATGGAAATATTTATTGATAACTAGTCGCTTTGAAATCTCCTCTTCGTAACAGTTTGATAAATTGTTTGGGCATGTCATTTTGACTTTGTGGAAGTTTTCTTCAGTTTCGTGCATCAGCGTGCTGTTTCATAGCAGTAGTGTGTCTTTTACACATATTTTTTTGCCAGTGGTGGCTTGCCCAAGCGGTCTTCTTGTCGGGCCATTTTTTGCTCACTCCGCTGAGTTGGGGCATTTGGAGACCCTTCTGGCGTTCGGTGTCCTGTCGTGTCTCTGCAGGGTTCCGCCACTGTGTGGTTCCGTGTTCTGTACCAGCAGGGTTCCGTCACCCTGTGGTTTAGCTTGGCAGCAGATTTATTTACTGCCCACTTCGGCTACAAGGGCCTTCTGTTTGCCTCACTGTCCTTTCCCTTCTCTCGACGCTTCTGCCTTGTGGGAATCGTGTCTTGCTGATTACGTCCTTTCCTTTCTTGATACTTCTCGCATTGCAACTTGTGGGTCGTTGCATCTCGTCCTTGCTCGAGTTTTTACAATGGTTCTTACAAAAAGTTTTACTTACAATCATATGACATATGTCTAGTACCTACATTGTTTTACACCTTCTTAAAAGCTTTACAAATTTCGGCGCCCTTTCCATGTTACAATTCTAAGATATTTTGAGTCTTAACGTCTACAAGAATCCTCAAATTCGTTTTTTATTTTTTTGTAGTGTCGTGGTGTATAGCATTTTAGTATTTAATGCTATTAGACTATCTACGCTTTATCCCTTTACCTTAATCTATGGTACTATTGGTGTTATTTTTGTTTTTCTTTTTACTGAAACTACTTTCTTTTTCCCACCTTCCTCTCTCTTCATTCTTCTTTCTCCTGACAATCTTACTGCAACATCATCTTGAAATAATAAAATTAATCTTCAAACTTTTTGATATGGCTCACATGGTGAAGTACTAAGGTTTTGCCTGTTTTTGGGTTCATTAGTTCCACAGCATTATCATGAGCAATTCGGCTAATTATGACAGGTCCTTTGTATGCAGCGTAAAACTTATGTATTTTGTGTTTCTGTTTGCTAGAGAGATGGTGTGCTTTTACAAATACTTTCTGGCCTACTGAGAATGTTCTTTTAATTGCTGTTCTATCTCCTCTTTCTTTTCTTTTAATGGCTGCCTTTCTGATGTTGGAGAGTGCTGTTGCTATGACTTGTTTGTGCTGTCTACGTGGTACAATAGGAAATCTAACATTTTCTCTGGTTATGTTTGGGGGTTCAATATTTTTAGGGGTAACTGGAGGTAGTAGTGCAGTGCTATGTGGCATTTCATTTATTACTTCTTGAAAATCTTTAAGGTATATATCCCAAGTGTTGTGTTTTACCTGCATATAATCGGCATAAAGTGCCTATGTCCTTCATAGATCGTTCTGCTGGATTTACGCTAGGTTTGTACTTAGATATGTAGATGGGTTTTATTTTGTGTTGTTTTAACGTGTTCTGCCATTGCACTGATTGGTATTGTGGGCCATTATCCGAAATTATTCGTTCCACTCGACCTACTTGTCTGAGAAAATCTTGTCTAAATGCTTTACTAATAGTAATACCTGTTGCCTGTTTTTGTACAATATGGAGCGGGCTGTTCTATGTGGAGGTAGCTGGTTCAATAATATCGTCATCTAACATTTTAGATATCTCCTGGAATACTTTATTCCTGTAGCTTAATGGGATTGTATAGGGTGGCACTCTAAATGGTTTGTGCTGTTTTACTTCAAACTTGTACTGAAAGTGTTTAATACTGCCAGTCTTAGGTAAAAATACCTCTGCTTTATCTCGTAAAATAACCTCTAATTCTCTTTTACTGTGTTCCAAAATACCTTGAACTTCTTGCAATTTTTCGTCTATTTCTTTATGGACTTCTGAGTTGAGGCGATTCCCTCTTTTGTGCATACCATTCTAATTCTTCATCCTCTTTATCTCGCGTCATTCTTAATTGTTTGTTTATAACTGGTATTTCTTCTAATTTTTCTTTTGCTCAAACAGAAGTGTGACATTCCCGAATGTCACGCTACCTTTCCCCATATCTATTATCGCTCGTCTCTCATTTAAAAAATCTGCACCTATAATCAAATCTACAGTTAGTTTAGGTATAATCACGAAGTTGGCTTCGATCTTTTGACCTTGACACGAAAGAGTTAACCTTGTTTGTCTCGTAATTTCCGCAGCATTGTTTCTAATAGGACCTCTTACTTCAATCTTACGTGTTTTCAGAACTGGCAATTCCTCATTGGCATTACACTGCATGAATAAATTTTCTGAGATCGCAGTCAGTTCACTTCCGCTATCAATTACAATATTGACTGGGATATGCTTTACCATGGCCTTCACAATTGGTTGAATTTGAAAGGGTTGGTTCTTTTCTTCTTCTTCTTGCATCAACGAATCCTCCACTGAATCATACATGAGTCTTTTTAGGAATTTCCCTTGTGAATTCGAACTTTCTGTAGGATAAGCTATGACTGCTACTTCTCTCTCTTCTATTTCCTCTTCTCTATTTCTTCCTTCATTTACGCTTTCTTCAACATCCTCTACTTTTTCCTCATCCTCGTCTATCTTCTCCTTCTTCGTCGCTAGTTCCACATAATCGCATCTAAATGCTCTAATTATCGCTTCATAACTTCCTTCATTATATACATTGGGTTGTGTGCCCACGAGTAACTTATTTTCAACTTCTGTCGACTGCGCATTATCCTCATTGAATCCGCTTTCCATGGTTTCCATCTCAAATAGCTCTGCAATACTCATTACTTCGTCCTTTCCTCCTACATTCGTTGTGCATGCCTCTGGTAATTCATCTTCCTCGTCAGTATTCTCCCAATTAATTTCGTCCCAACACGATATTGTTATTTTCCTGTCTTCGTTTTCGTCTGGTCACTGCGGTTTTGTTTCTTCCTTCTCTTCTCGGGATAAGGTATTTACTTCTCTGTTCAAGGTGCTGCAATTATCCTGGGTTGGTGCGTCATTCCCTTTGGTATGGGCGCTTAGCTGTCAATTCGAACGTGTTTCGGGGTTTGGTGGTCTTACCTCCACCTCTTCTATCTGTATTCTCTTTTCTTGCTCCGCTTGTTGATATTGGTTTCTTTGTTGATAATTTGTCGGTCTATTGGTTCTCCAGTACCCGTCCCGGTTCTCGTTATTCCCTCTGTAATAGTTGTTGCCGTTCCTGGGTGAATTATAGTTATTGCCATATTCTCTTCTAAATCCATAACCGGTTCTTTGTTGAAATCTATTGTCGTTTCTTGGTGCGAAGTTATCACACGGTTCGTAGTTATTGTTTCTTCGTACTGTGTCTTGTGGATTCCACTGCTTTTTGCTTTCGTTTTCACGTGCGCTTCTTTTTCTTGCGTCATCTTCCGAAAATATGAACTCTAGTTCCCTTAGAATACCTTTAAATACTTCGACGTCATTGCCTCCGCGACCTACTAAAGATTGCTGGTATTTCAATGGTAGCTTCATCGCGCATAATTTAATCAACTCTCCATCACTGTATGGTACATCTAAGCATTGATTTTTCTTTGCCATTAATTCGAAAAATTTCACTGGACTCTTCTCTCCTGAATTTTCAAAATATGGGTTCTTTAATAATTCGTACTTCATTCTGTTCTGTGCTTCGTTGGACCAATATCGTGAGAGAAACTTCTCTCTGAAATCTTCGTTCGATAAGCATGTCGCTGCAACATTTTGCATGGTTTCTGCGACTGTTCCTGACATGTGTGCACATATAAAGTCTAATTTGTGTTCTAGCGTCCAGTGTTCTGGTAATCATACTCGGAATTGATCAATAAAAGTTCATGGATGTAATGAGTTTCCATCTCGAAAGTGTTGAAATTTTCTGACTGTGAGGAAATGATCTTTGTCGTACTTCGTCATACACTCCTGGAAATTGAAATACGAACACCGTGAATTCATTGTCCCAGGAAGGGGAAACTTTATTGACACATTCCTGGGGTCAGATACATCACATGATCACACTGACAGAACCACAGGCACATAGACACAGGCAACAGAGCATGCACAATGTCGGCACTAGTACAGTGTATATCCACCTTTCGCAGCAATGCAGGGTGCTATTCTCCCATGGAGACGATCATAGAGATGCTGGATGTAGTCCTGTGGAACGGCTTGCCATGCCATTTCCACCTGGCGCCTCAGTTCGACCAGCGTTCGTGCTGGACGTGCAGACCGCGTGAGACGACGCTTCATCCAGTCCCAAACATGCTCAATGGGGGACAGATCCGGAGATCTTGCTGGCCAGGGAAGTTGACTTACACCTTCTAGAGCACGTTGGGTGGCAAGGGATACATGCGGACGTGCATTGTCCTGTTGGAACAGCAAGTTCCCTTGCCGGTCTAGGAATGGTAGAACGATGGGTTCGATGACGGTTTGGATGTACCGTGCACTATTCAGTGTCCCCTCGACGATCACCAGTGGTGTACGGCCAGTGTAGGAGATCGCTCCCCACACCATGATGCCAGGTGCTGGCCCTGTGTGCCTCGGTCGTATGCAGTCCTGATTGTGGCGCTCACCTGCACGGCGCCAAACACGCATACGACCATCATTGGCACCAAGGCAGAAGCGACTCTCATCGCTGAAGACGACACGTCTCCATTCGTCCCTCCATTCACGCCTGTCGCGACACCACTGGAGGCGGGCTGCACGATGTTGGGGCGTGAGCGGAAGACGGCCTAACGGTGTGCGGGACCGTAGCCCAGCTTCATGGAGACGGTTGCGAATGGTCCTCGCCGATACCCCAGGAGCAACAGTGTCCCTAATTTGCTGGGAAGTGGCGGTGCGGTCCCCTACGGCACTGCGTAGGATCCTACGGTCTTGGCGTGCATCCGTGCGTCGCTGCGGTCCGGTCCCAGGTCGACGGGCACGTGCACCTTCCGCCGACCACTGGCGACAACATCGATGTACTGTGGAGACCTAACGCCCCACGTGTTGAGCAATTCGGCGGTACGTCCACCCGGCCTCCCGCATGCCCACTATACGCCCTCGCTCAAAGTCCGTCAACTGCACATACGGTTCACGTCCACGCTGTCGCGGCATGCTACCAGTGTTAAAGACTGCGATGGAGCTCCGTATGCCACGGCAAACTGGCTGACACTGACGGCGGCGGTGCACAAATGCTGCGCAGCTAGCGCCATTCGACGGCCAACACCGCGGTTCCTGGTGTGTCCGCTGTGCCGTGCGTGTGATCATTGCTTGTACAGCCCTCTCGCAGTGTCCGGAGCAAGTATGGTGGGTCTGACACACCGGTGTCAATGTGTTCTTTTTTCCATTTCCAGGAGTGTAGTTCCATATGAAATTCGCGATTCTTCGCCACCTTTGTTTCTGGTCATTTCTCCCGTCGTTCTTTCCGGTTGTGGTAGATCCATTGGATATTGTCCACTGTAACTTTCGCCTACCTTTGCGTAGTATTGTTGGAGTGGTACGCAATAATTTTCTTCCATCGGTTGTGAACGTGTAGCTGAATGCATTGCACTGTACTCTTCGCGACTAGGCTTTCCATTGTCAGGTATTGGTTCGGTATCTTGTCTGGCTAACCTTGCTGCTTCATTGCACGATCCAAACTGTCTTGAAACATACATTTGTGGTTCCGCATGTGTTTGTGATGACGTTTGTTCATCAAGAATTTCGAAACGTGTTTGTTTCTGTGCAGGCTGTCTGATTTCACGTATGTTACTTTCCGCCTGTGATTGGAATCGCAAATGCGTAATATCTTCGTTAATTGCTTGTTTTTCCGGTGCTGTTACAGATACGGATGTAGTTGCAGACTCTGTGCTTGTTCGATCCTGTTCACTACGCTCTTCAATGGTTTGCAACAACTCTGTTCGCAATTTCTGAAATTGTCGCTTCGTTTGCGCTTCTATTTTGACTATGCGGTTATATCTTTTCAGCGCTGCTTTTGTGATACGTTTGTGTAACACTCTGTTTTCAACAACTTCACTCGCTGTACCTGCTGCTTGTCTAGTAATTTCGTTTATCTGTTTCTCTAGTTTCTTGACTTCTCCCTGGGTGTTGTTACGTAATGTTTTGATCTCGCCCTGAATGCCATTACGCAATGTTAGTACGTCCGCTTGTACCTTGTCAATGTCTGTTCTCAATTGATTGTGACCTGTCATTAAGTTTCCTATCACTTCTCGAGATTCTTTTGCCTCGTCTTCAATATGACTTGGGTGTAACTGAATTTTTTTGTTTTGTTCTTTAATCACACGCATTTGTCTCGTGGTTTCTGCATTATGAATTTGAATTTCTTTCGCTATGTCTTTATATTGCCTTGTCATGGTTTCCGTAATTTGTTGTAATAATTCTGCCAGATTGGTGGGTCCTATTGCGTTTTCTTCCGACGTCCTACGCTCTGTGTTTTTGACCAAGTGTTGGTTCGCAACCGATTGCATTGAACTGTGCTGTGACACGTTTCTGCTCATATTCCTTGTACTCTGTGGTGAGGGAGCTCTGATTACTTGTACTATGGGTTCTACGTATTCAAGACGCAAGTTAGAATCCTCATCGACTATCTCTCTACTTTCCTGCTCCTCTGTCGAATGCTGACTTACGTTTTCTATGCCTTGACGTACATTATCCTCGTTATGGTGCGTTATATGTCCTATTTCTCGCGATACTGCATCGTCTGTTGTACTGTCCTCTATTCTCTGTACATTTTCATGCTGGGTCTCTACCTCAATTCGGTCAAGGTCTCGATCTGCCATTGCTAATCATTCCGAATCCCTTATTTTCTGTTTTAAAAGCAATTCACGCGCCCTACTTCGAGTCAACATGCGCTCATACGATCTCACGCGTTTCATAAACTTTTTGTTCACACGACTTGACCCTTATTATACCCAAGACTGACAATCCACTCACTTACTTGTTGGGTCAGAACCAACTTGTCAACGATGTATCCGCCACCTGTGCGCTTGCATTTAGAAGAAAACTTAATTCTAACAATTTTTAAAATTCATAACTTAATTATTCTATTGTCTCTGCTAGAATGTCTCACTATCTATCGCTGCAGCAACTGTTTTCAACTATTTATGCCTTTCAAAAAAAATTTTTTTTATTACGAAAATTTTTTAACAGGACATTTTTCTGACCTATTTACGCATGTGGTCAACCTGCAATCATGGTATTTTACCATCCTGGCAGGGTCGCCATTTTCTAACATTCTGCATGGTGTCTGTTTGTCTATATCGTGTCTCCCTGCCACTTTTGCACAATGACGCTCTGAGTGTGTTTTTTAGGGAATTGACTAGTTTGAACCTGGGACCTGTTGCTGGTAAGGAGACGTCAGACCACACATGACATGTAGAGTTCAGAAGAGTTCAATGAGACTAGCGATGATATAACCAAATACTTAATGATTTCAGCGTCAGCTCCACTGCACTCCCTGTAAAAGAATCTTAATACTAACTAAATTTTGTGGAAGGGGTTCAAGGGTTTCCTATTTTTAGTTAGCTGGTAAAATAATGTCGAAAAAGCAGTTAAGTTATCCATTGGAAATTTTATTCTACTCACAAAACATTGTTTATAAATTGCACTATTGATAGAAGGAAATGTTTTAATACTGGATGGTAAAAACCAACTGCGTTCAACAAAAATGTGAACGAATATTCCCTGAATGGGTTTCCAAGTTCTACAATGGATCGAAGGATGACCTATGCCATATCAAATCTATAATCTAGGTTTAAATTTTCACAAAAGGGAAAACTATCAAAATGGTCTACAGTGACCCTCAATTATCTTTAATTACTTATCTAACTTGTCGTAAATTACAGTGGCTAATGTGGCTTCTCAATAACTATATAACAGAGAAATCATCGCATTTCAGATTTTTACTTGAAGTGGCAAATGTGGACACCATGAGCGTTAATTGACGATCGACACTAGTATTACGCAAAAAGGGGGTGTAACAGATGAGACTTCTGCAGTTCTGAGTGAAGCATTATGCGCTGTTATGCGGCATCGCGTGCGTACATTACCTTGTCAGTGTTCGTCAGGGGGTGGCAGGCAGCACAGCTCCGCTCACCTCGCTGTCTCGGAAGCAACTCTCTCCTAACTTCTCCTTACTTCAATTTACCGAAGTTGGTTAAAAAAACTATCTGGCTGTGTTTTCATCTGACCAATCAGGGTCTCAATGTTAACCTTAAGCTCTGCCTACAAAAATTCTGTCTATCCAATGAGAAACGTTATACTTTTCGCGGTGGGGCAATGTTTTTAAAGTGTGCAACGTAACAGAGACGTGAAAAAGTCTCACGCTAAAACTTGCGGCTGGGGTGGCCCCTTTAGTGTTATCATAAGGTCTATACTGTTCTTCTAGAGGGCTCTAGCTTTTAACATGGGCTGGGGGGTGGTCCTAGTGGTTAGCTGGCGACGTGGGTGTCCGTCCCTCATCGTAGGGCCTTCTAGCTTAACACGGTTCTGCTCTCGGCTTCTGTTATCGTTTCTCCCCTCGGAACTGTGTCTGTCTCACGGTGGGAAGGTATGACATGCATTTAGGCATTCTTGCGTTAGTCTGTGGTATTCCATTTGCTCACTCGTTACTCGTACTACTTTGGTTAATTTAATGTCACGATTTGTTCGGAGCTATGTGACATACTACTGGATATGCTTATCATGTCAGGGTTTTCATGGAAGGTGTTGGATTTGCCTGACACCTTACAGTGTGCACAGTAGAAGCTGGACACTTCATAGACTGAAGCCATTGCTCAGGTCCCCTGTTGCTCCCAAGATTCTTTTACTTGCTCAGGAGTATCGACATCACAGAAACTAGTAAGTGACAGCAGCAGCTCCAACCACACTGATCGTGGTACACTGACTCGCCGATGCCTGAAAATTTAGGGCTACACATGAACAAATTATGTTTACACCAATCTTATCTCAATTTCTGAGATCTTCTAAATATCATAGCTCAGCGTCGACACGACCGGCACATGCAAACCGCGTGTCAGAAAGGACATCACAACTTTAGTAAATATTGCCATTTAGCAGTGAGTCTGTTTTACAAATCAGGCATTCACTACAGGGGAGAGATCTTGTCATCAGTGTTAAAACTAACTGTGTACCAGCGTGAAATTGGAAGAACTACCTAGAAGATTGTTGAATTAAGTGGCCAAATTAAATGAAAGTGGTCTAGTATAATCAGCATACGAGAAAACTATATACCTCGCGACTAGATAAATGTGTGAGCTATCATATTTCAGATTTGAAATCCAATAATTGCAAATTGTAGACCAGAATTATGTACTACAAATGGGTACGAAAATGGAAGAAACTCTATGTTGGCCTTACGGATTCTGAAAAGATAGAGCTACTCAAGAAATGGATCTCATTTCCTGCTAAGTTACGAATGGAAGAAATAAGAATATCATGTTATCGAATTCGTGGAACAAGAGAATGTTTACATTTATCAAGTGGAATAAGATATTTGTTCTCATGGAAAGTACTGAGGTGAAGTACATATACATTATTCAGACTGATATTTTCGCAATGCAACGGAGTATACGGTGATGTGAAACTTGCTGGCAATTTAAGGCCATGTGCCGAATCGACACTTGAAATTAGGACCTTCGCCTTTAGCGGGTAAGTGCTCTAGCGATTGATACCCAAACATGATTCACGACCCCTCCTCAAACCTTTGCTTCCGCCAACACCTCATCTCTTACCTTCCAATCTTCACAGAAGCTCTCCTGCGAAACTTCCAAGACTAGCACTCCAGAGGAAAAGAATATGACGAAGACATAGCCACAGCGTGGAGGATGTTTCTAGAATGAAATTTTCACTCTGCACAGTAAGTGAAAATTTCACTCTGCAAAGTAAGTGAAAATTTCATTCTGGAAACATCCGCCACGCTGTAGCTAGGTCAAATCTCCGCAACATCCTTTCTTCCAAGAGTGCTGCTCTTGCAAGATTCGCAGGAGTGCTGTAAGACGTCGTGGTCTCCTTACCTTCATTGCTTACATATTGCGCCCTTACAATCATATTCCGCACATCAAGACCCTTCATTCGAACCCAAACTCGATAAGATAAAGTCAATGTTGTATGAATTCATGTAAACGATATGCAAATAACTAATAAATCGCAAGTGCGCACCATGGTAGAAATACTCGAGGCTGGCGTACACACACACATTCAAGACATGACGGTAGCAAAAGCTTTTACTTCAGGAGAACAACCGCATGCCAGGAGGTCGGTCCCAAGCTATCTACGTCGGCCAGTGACCGCCCGTAGAGCAGACAGTGTTAGCCTGAGTGACAGGACGACCCCGTGTTCAGCTTCAAAGCAAATTCCGCTACACTGTGTGGGAGCGGCCAGCCTATGCATTCTTTACATATAGCACGCAGTTTCAGAGATTTTCACAGGGAGCCAGCAAACGCCAAACGCCGATACTACAGATTTCTCGATTGGTCGCCTTAAACGTAACGTCAGTCTCCTGTTTTAGAAGAGCAATGCTGATTGGCAGACGATATTTCTGACGCCTTGAGCTGAAGGAGTAATGGAAGACACCAAAAGATATACCCCTTCACGTCTGGTGTGGAGAGGGCCCGTTCCGTCGTCGCTCTTGCAGCGAGAACACGTAACTATAGCGTGCGCTCTCGTACGTGTACTCAAAGAGCAAGGAACAAGTCTCTCCTCAGTACTTCACTGGGAGAGCACCTCTGTCGAGACCGAATCGAAGTGCGACTCTATATTGAGTCCTTGCGATTAAGCATTGATCACTGTGTTGGCCGCGACACTGATTGTGGTGTGTGAATGGACAGAGTTATAGTTAAACGCCTGCGAGCGAGTTTTTGAGTGGCATCACAGTGGACTGGTTATCTGACCGGTGTACCATGCCAATAGTTACACTAGGGGCGAATAGGAGTCCTTGACTTCATCAAGGCATAGGGAGAGTTTGATTGGCGAAGGTCAATCCAGATAGAATGAGAGTTATCTTATTTGTCAGCAGCAAGCGGTGCAGACAGCAGTCATCACAGCTTACGGTATTGTGTGCTACAGCTTGAGCGAGCACCATATATCCTCCACAACAGTATACTTCACTGCATTTCACACACAACAGCCTCGACCATATCTAGCACATTCTAACAGATAATTGGTACAAATGGCTCTGAGCACTTTGGGACTCAACTGCTGAGGTCATTAGTCCCCTAGAACTTAGAACTTGTTAAACCTAACTAACCTAAGGACATCACAAACATCTATGCCCGAGGCAGGATTCGAACCTGCGACCGTAGCGGTCTTGCGGTTCCAGACTGCAGTGCCTTTAACCGCACGGCCACTTTGGCCGGCTAACAGATAATTATTGAAGTTGAGTAGGCGCGGCTCTCAGCCATTCTGCCAAGTCAATAACAATCTTAAACTTTGTATAGAAATTTCATTAGCGAAACCTATATTTAAGAGGCAACTTCACATTCCGAAAAGAACCCGGAAATAATGTGTTAAGTTCATAACTAAAGGTGCCATTGTGATTTCTCAGACTTTTTGCAAAATAAATAATAATTTCGTTAGTTTCATGTTTTTCTTACACTAACTAACACTACTCCAGTGCCCAAGTATCCCACTAGTTACGTAAGAAATTTTGTGAATTTTTGGGTCATTTCCTTACAACGGATGACTCCAGAAGATATTTATTGCTGAAAGTTTTTCAGGCATTTCTCTTTAGAACGTTAGGAGCGTCTGTCTGACTTCTGTGGTAATGTGGGGGTGGAAATTGCATCTTGCAGGAGCCACAGGGTAAGGGGTACATCTCAGATTAATCCATTGCACAGAATAACAGAATATCAAAACCCCACGCTCACAGAAAATGGCGACCGTGCCAGGATAGGTAAAATAGGTAAGCTATCAGGAAAGGAAAGTGTCAGGATATTTAGGTACGGCATGTCGCAGCGGTAGCACTTTGAAGAACTTTCTTTTAAGTATTAAATAGCTATTTGCAATGATTGGGATCAGAATAGATACAGGTAGTGAAGAAAGCAGAATTGTAGGGAAAAGGGCGTGTGTTATTGTGTTGGAAAATTTTGCATTTGTTTACGATGTAGCTGTTAGGGCATGGGATTTTCAGGTGATAGGCACAGACACAGAGTGACGCAGAGGCGCAGTGTGACGCAGCATCATATAAGTTAGAATTAAGAAATAACATTTTTCTCCCTTTGCAAGCGCACAGGTGGAGATTGGAGACTGTAGCAGAGCAGACAGAACATTAGCCGAGAAGTCACAACGTTGTTGTTATTGTTGGTTCAACCAACTGGTAAGTGGTCGTACTGTTTTGTAGATAGGGTTGTGGTGTGTTGAAAGAATTTCCATGTTAACGAGAGCATAAGATACAAGGTTACGTGAGAGACAGCAAGTAGACAAGATGGGGGAGAATCAACCAGATTGACAGCAACTAAACGAGCTTATTGAGAATAGGACAGAAGGTGAACCTGAGATTAGGACAGACGGTGAATCAGCGAATAGGACAGTCAGGGAGCTGCAGAATCAGCAGGCTCAGTTAGACTGGGATAAAATTGAGACAGATCAGACAGATGGGAATCGAAGGGACGAGAGCATCGAATTTCCAGAATATGAAATCTCAGGTACAGCACATTCTGAGCCAGAAATAGACAGCCCACGTAGAAAGATTAGAAACGAAAAGAGCACAGGAAACGCGTGTGTTTGCTGCATATTCAGGGACAGAATACGCGTCAATACAATCAATGAACCGGCAGTTAGCTAACGTTCAAAGAGAAGTAGACAGTGAGGAAGAGGGGGAACATTTAGAATACGTCGAACCTATCGTACACATACTAAATATGCCCCAACAGCAGACACAGATTTTTGCGGAGTTACGAGCGCCACGAAAAGGTTCTGTAACAGACGGAACTGTACCTGCAAACACAAGACATACACAACAGAGAGGGCAGAATGCAGAGTTGTTTGCGCCACGTAATGGTTCAATGACAAACGCAACTAGTCCTCAACACAGACAGCACGGGTTATTGCAGTTATTAAACTTAGAAACGCCACAGCATAGCCCAGTAAACGACGTAACAGACCGAGTAGAAAACAATAGATTGAGAATACATAGTTCAGCAGAAAGTAGTGTTACAGGACAGGATGCGATAATGGAGATGTTACAAAAAATGAACGCTAGTATGACTAAACAGAATCAGGATATTAAGAAACAGAATCAGGATATTAATACACAGATTCAGGATATTAATACACAGATGACGAAACAGAATACACATATGACAAAACAGTATCAGGAATTGAAACAGGATAATCAGAACTTGAGACAAGAGATTAAGACACAGATCCAACAGGTTAAAATCCAGATGGAAGAAGGGATCGCCAGAATTGATAGTCAGATCACTCAGATAAACAAAGACGCGAAAGAATCTAGAGAGAGAATTCAGGTACTAACACAAGGTCAGCAGCAATTACGCACTGACGTGGACAAGGTCCAATTGGACATCGTAAGCGTTGACAAAAATGTGGAACGTTTTACGAAAAAAGCCACTCGAACAGCAATACGAATTTCGGAAGAACAAGCAATTCTAAGCAAGGTCGCAAAAGTTGCACTGAAAAAATATGATCAGCGGATCAATAAAATAGAACTTAAAAACAAAGATCAGTTTGAAAAGCTTCGAACAGAGTTGATACAAACTATCGAAGAAAAGATCGAGACCGATTACACCTGTAGCGAAACAACTGACACGTCAAGCATTAATTCAGTACACGAACACGCGCCGTCTAAGTAAGTTCAAGTAGAACCAAGGCTAGACGTAACACTCGCGCAGAAATCGAAACAGAAAACCCCGATTAAAGTAATACATGACATGCCACAGGACCAGGCACAGTATCTAGAAAAACGGAACACGTACATTCAACCGATACCAATCGAAAGACAGGCAACTGAACCAGTAAATCCAATGACACAACATAATAGTAGCACAGGTACTATACCGCGAACGACGAGAGTAGAAACACACGAACAACACTTTTGTTCACCAATGATACGATATGACGCGGACATGAGTCAGGAAATTGAGAACAGGCAGACAGGCAGTAGATTACCAGAGAATAAACACGACGACAAAAGCAGTGGCAGATTATTTGAGTACATGAATCAGCCACAAACCGGATTTATGAGTAGATATGATACAGACCACTTCCTTACAGTTAGAAAATTTCAACATTTCAAGGAAGAAGGCGGTAGCTTGCATGCACGCACATTCATCGATCAGTTTCAAGTAGGCCTACCAAACCACTGGAACGTAGCTCACAAACTTGACTTCATTTGTGCACACATATCAGGGACAGTAGCAGAGGTGATGCAAAAGATCGCGGCTACCAGTACGTCTTACCTACAGTTCAGAACAGCATTTCTCGAAAGATATTGGTCTAAGGAGGCGCAAAACAAAATTAAATACGAGTTACTTCAGATGACACCATATGAAAACTCAGGAGAGAAAAGCGTGGTAAAATTCTTTCATACAATGGACAAAAGGAATCAATGCCTAGACTAACCATACAGTAACGGAGAGCTGATACGTCTATGTAGAATGAAATTACCGGTAAAGTATCAACAGGTGACAGTAGGAAAAAATGAAAATACCGAAGAATTGGTTCAAATGGCTCTGAGCACTATGCGACTTAACTTCTGAAGTCATCAGTCGCCTAGAACTTAGAACTAACTAAACCTAACTAACCTAAGGACATCACACACATCCATGCCCGAGGCAGGATTCGAAGCTGCGACCGTAGCGGTCGCTCGGTTCCAGACTGTAGCGCCTAGAACCGCACGGCCACTCCGGCCGGCACCGAAGCATACAAAGAGGTTTTAAGGGAACGTGAATTTATGTTTAAAGAAGACAGGCACAATAGAGACAATTGACATAGAAATGTTAACCAGAATAGTTGGTACCGAAATAGGAACGGTAATGGAACTCATACAGTGGCTGATATGGGCTTAGGAATCAGAATACCAACGGTAAAGGGTACTTACGAAAATTTCCGATAAAGAGTCAGCACCAGATACACTTGAATTACGCTACATAGCCTGGGAAAACAGCATAGAATGGGAAAATTATGAAAGCGAGGATGAACTGTCACCACTTCCGTGTATTAAAGAATCAAGCGATGAAGAATTGTTAACCGGACTTAGCAATATATTTGACGAGAAGCAAGTAAATGAACGCGATAATACAGAGCAGAGTATCCTAGATAAAAACAAAACACAGACGCCACGAACACAAAAGACGTATAACGTATACAACATGGGTGACTATGAGGAGATAGAGAGAGAGAGAGTACATTCGGGAATGTTTGGAAATGAAGGAAAAGGAGAGACAGGAGCTCGAAAACAGACGAAAAGAAGTAGGTAGGTCGCAAACGGTTTTGCTCACAGAGTTAACACCAAAGCAAACACACACATAAAGGGAAGGTATAATTATCCACTGGTTAAGCTATGAATCTATAGCAGAGGATTTGATGCAAGAAAAGGAAATCGTAACATCCACAATTATACAACCCATATTAAAGATAAACATTGGTGAAATCACGACACAAGCAATCATAGATAGTGGGAGTCAAGTGACGGCTGTATCAGAAAGCCTATTTGAAAGGTGCAATAGAGAGGAAGAATTACCGATTTTAAGGACAAAAAGGAGAAGAGTTTCTGGAGCCTTAGGAAAAACTGCAACAGAGGTGAAACACGAAACACGTCTTTCATTCAATTGCCAAGGTTACGAATTGGAAAACAATTTTATAATCGTACCAAAACTTACGGCTGTTATATAATCGGTGTAGGTTCACATTTGCATACCACAAGGCTTCGTAACAGTAAATGATGTAATACTATATTTTATTCAAACTTTGAACGATAAAAAAGAACAGGGGAAGGTAAAGCAATTGTATTTAATTCAAGAAGGGAATGAAATAGAGGAGGAGAGACACCCTAGATATAAGGTTGAGGAAAACCTTGACCCACTCCCACCAGAAATAATAGAAGAAATTCATCAAGAGATTAGTAAGAAGATAGGGGAAATAGATGATATTACGCTCCACGATAAAAAAAATTTAGAAGGCATATTCAGATCACATGCGGAGGTATTTGCACCAAAGACAGGTAGCATTAAAGATTTTCAATACAAATTTGAGGTCAAAGATCATAAACCCTTTTTTGTTCCACCTTATTCCATACCATATAGTTATCGAGAGCAAGTATTTCTTGAAATCAGAAAAATGTTGGATGATGACATAATTGAACCCGCCAAGTCACCATATAATACACCCTTACACGTTGTAAGTAAGAAGGATGGGAGCATACGTTTGGTACTCGATTCAAGACAAATAAACACAATTATAATTTCGGAAACAGATAGACCAGAGAAATTGGAGGAGTTGATTCAGAAGTTTCATGGAGTACAGATTTTTTCATCCATCGATTTGTGTTCAAGTTTTTGGCAAATAGAATTGGAGCCTTCATGTCGAAAATACACAGCCTTTATTGTCTTTGGTCGTTGCTACCAATTCAAATGTTTACCGTTTGGCCTCAAAATTTCGTCAGCTGCCTTTATTAGCGGTCTGCATTCTATACTGGCGGAGGCAACTTGGGCAGAACATAATTATGTACTGGATAATTTCCTACAAATTATGAAAAAACATGGGGTGACCGTCAACAATATTAAATCGCATTTTGGAAAATCAGAACTTAAATTTTTACTTCATAACATATCTGCAAAAGGTATAACGCCAGACGAGAAGAAGATAGACGCTATTCGTAATATTCCTACTCCCTACAACAAGGAAAGTCTAAGGGGATTCTTGGGGTTGATAAATTTTTACAAAAAAATTATATGGATAGACACACTTGCAGCACCTAGACTGTGTGCACTGACAGGAAAAAATACGCCCTGGATATGGGATAAACAAGCGGATGAAGAATTTCATAAGTTGAAGGAGGCACTGAATAATGCTCCAATTTTATCACACCCAGATTTAAGTCAGGAGTTCCATCTAGTAACTGATAGAGCAAAGACCGGGCTAGAGGCGGTACTGTTCCAACAAATTGAGGAAAACGGTAAGAAAATACATAAAACAATAGCCTTTGCAAGTAGAGTACTATCGAAAGCAGAAAAGAATTATTCTATAACAGAATTAGAAGCTCTAGCCATAGTGTAGGCATTTCAAAAATTTCGACATTTTCTGTTTGGCAGAAAAACACTACACAGACCATAAAGCATTAGAGTCTTTAATCTCTTCCAAATTAACCCACGGACGTTTGGCAAGATGGATACAAGTACTGCAGGCATATGGCCTTTCAATCACATACATACCAGGACCTGAAAATATTCTGGCCGATGCATTGTCTCGTTCACCACAGAGAACGGCAGAGGACCAGAAAATCAACATTGAAGATGAAGAACGGACTACCCATTATCTAAAAAACGTACCATTCGAAAATTTTATTACAAATGTTTTAAGAAATTTATCTGACGAACAAAACAAAGATCAGACCCTTCTCCAGATTAAACACCAACTTACCGATAAAACCAACACAGAAACTAGAAAAAATTACATAGTATTCAATAATGATGATACTGCACAATGGTTAGCATGCATCCCTGGCGAACTTATTAATAAATACATTTGGTATGCCCACTTTAGCGGTGGACATTTTGGACCCAAAAAATGCTATCTAAAAATGCAACAAACAGTACACTTCCCAAATATGGAGCGACGTATTCGACGTGTTCTTAAAAGTTGTAAAAAATGCATACAGTCAAAACATGTGACATATCAGACCAGACCCCCAATGTTTACAATTATCCCTGATAAATTAAGACAGATTGCTGCAACCGATATTTATGGTCCAATTCCGCGAACAAGGAAAGGCTTCACCTACATATTTGTTGTAATTGAACTAGCATCAAAATACACTACACTTACACCCTTAAAGAAAGCCACTGGATTTACAATTAGTAAAACATTTCAAAAGGATTTTATACAAGTTGGGAGAGTGAAAAGGATCATCTCAGATAATGGGCCCCAATACAGATCAGTACATTGGAAAAACACATTAGACAAATTAAAAATCAAATCCACCTTTATTTCCAAATATAAACCAAGTGGAAATCCGGCCGTATGTACCATGAAAGATTTGGGAACACTTTGTACACTAATTTGCAGAAAGAACCGTTGTACTTGGGACCTATATCTACGAGATTTCCAAGAAGTAATTAATGAGACACCACATAGTACCATGACTTATCCAGCAATTACAGTATTAAAGAATATAGGTCCACCAGAAAAAATAAAAGAAATCATTAAATTTCTAGTTATTCCCCGAAAGCAACAGACAAATCGTCCCTTCTGCCCTACAAAACATTCGCTCAGCAGCAATGAGAAGTAAAATCACTCAAATTATATTTGCCACGAAGAAACGCTTCACACTGGGCCTAAAGGTATTCGTAAAAACTCATTGCCTTTCACATAAGAGTCAAAATAAATGCAGAGAGTTTTTTGCAATCTATAAAGGGCCAATGATAATTTCGAGGATCTCTCACGAAAATGCTGCAGAGCTAACGAACCCAAAAACAGATAAAGGTATTGGCATCTACCATGTGAGCTACCTAAAAGAATGTGAATGAAAGAAATGGTATACAAAAGAACAAAGGGAGACAGACAGACGGGCAATCGCAAATCGTGTACTAACCACTAAATCAAAAAATAAATTAAGAATCAACAAAATAACACATTAATTAAAAGAAAAGGTGACAGAATACACACTAACAATCTCTTGTAGTATCAAGTACTTTACAACATGCACGCGAACAATAAATTGTACCCACAAATTAAAAGAATGGAGAAGTGGCAGGACATAATTAGAATAAAGAAAAGAAATCATATATATATACAATAATTTTGCCACTATCAGCAGATTTTTGCATTATATAAAATCAGAGTTTTTTTAAAATAAAAAATACATGTAAAACAAAAATTGTTAATATTTCTACGCATCAGAGGGACATCGCCAGCTCCCTTAACACCAAAAGCTTCGAGATAGTGACGGAGAGGGTACAGACATGTTGAGAAAGCACTTAGGGCAATAACAACAACATGAAGACCAACGCCACACTGGAAATGCAGGGTGCAACCAGGTTGGACTCCAGGAGGACAACACACAGCACAGACATTTCAAGTGTCGCGACACTGCTACACAATGGAAGAGCGTGGGGAGAATCATAATGCAATGAGATGACATTGAAGGTACAAAAAAATTACTATAATCTACGAACTCATCAAGTAACATTTGGAAACGCAGTCAGATTCTACAAATCCAATATCATTCCTACACTAAAATTCACATATTCCTAGCCAAAGAAGAACAGAAGAATGCAAGAAAGAAGAACAGAAGATGCAAGATGAAGAAGGGCAGAAGACAGCAAGATATCTATGTCTCCTCTCCTACAAAGCAAATTGCTACAAACGTCTTTCCATGAACTTTGAGGCATGGCAACTACTACAACCACCTCTCCAAAAATAAACCTTGAATTGTCAAACAAATACAAGCTAGCGGAAAATGGAATATTAAGTAGCACCAACCAACATTATCTAGAAATAAATTCAGCAAAATGAACAGTATTCTCCCTACCACATCATCAAATTGCCATACCGAACCAGGTGTTCAAAAATGGCGTTGAGCACTATGGGACTCAACTGCTGTGGTCATCAGTCATCAGTCCCCTAGAACGTAGAACTAATTAAACCTAACTAACCTAAGGACATCACACACATCCATGCCCGAGGCAGGATTGGAACCTGCGACCGTAGCAGCAGCGCGGCTCCGGACTGGAGCGCCTAGAGCCGCACGACCACCACGGCCGGCGAACCAAGTGTGAAGTACCAAGACGCCACAGCACAACATTGGGTGACGATCGTCCGTAGTCAACTACAATCATCGAACTGCCATACCATCCCAGGTGTGACAGCAGAGGAGTGCCAAGACATCACTGTTTATGCAATAAACCACAGTCATCGTCATCGGTTAAAATTACCACTCCATGATGACAATGTCAACAAGTAAGACCCGGCATCGCATGATATAGTGCTTCTCACATGATTTGTTACACCCATATTTGTAAAAGTATTTTTTTCCTTTTTTGTAAAAGTAATTATTTTATCATATATATATGAAGCCCATAATGTGATAGAGACCTTAAAATATTATGTAAAGAAAATTAATTAGTATAGATAAATAATCTCACAAACTCTTGGAAAGTCTATTTACTTCTTTTATATGTACAATTAGAAAAGGATTTATGCAGGATTTTTCTTCTTTAAATAACATTCAAAAACACCTTTTTGGGGTAATAATATTAATAACGAGGATAGAATTTAGAGGAAATGCTTCTTCATTCTTACAAAAAAAAAAGTGACACATAAAGAAAAAGATAACGCCTAAATAAATAAAACAAAGTAACACAACAGAGATTTTGCAAACATTTACGCAAAGCCTAACTGAAGAAAAGAGATAACCACAGCAAAACATAATACACTGTACACTTACGAGTTTAGAAAAATTAATATTGTAAAAACCAATTTTTGGAAATGAAAAAGAAAAACAGAGACATGTACTGGCAATGACGAAGAATAACAACATTTGTAAAGTCTATATTTGCCTAACAACAAAACACAAAGTGTAGAATTAAAAAATAGAAACAATAGCTATAAAGAAATCAGAAAAAAATAAGAATGGCTGAGAAAAGTTTATATGAAAATCTAAAGGAACAATTTTTGCCTGACTTTGTCAATGTTTTCCTCGGCATTGACAAACCCCAGACAAAAATTTTGTCAGAAAGAGGGAGGTATGTAGGACATCGTGGTCTCCTGACCTTCATTGCTTACATATTCTGCCCTCACAATCATATTCCGCACATTAAGACGCTTCATTCGAACGCAAACTCGATAAGATAAAGTCAATATATGAATTCATGTAAACGATATCCAAATAACTAATAAATCGCAAGTGCGCACCATGGTTGAAATGCTTGAGACTGGCGTACACACACACACACACACACACACACACACACACACACACATTCAAGACACGATGGTCGCAAAAGCTTTTACTTCGGGAGAGCAACTGCACGCCAAAAGGCCGGTCCCAAGCTATCTACGTCGTCCAGTGACCACCCGTAGAGTAGACAGCATTAGCATGAGAGAAACGACGACCCCGTGTTCGGCTTAAAAGCAAATTCCGCTACATTGTGTGGGAGCGGCCAACCTATGCATTCTTTACACATAGCATGCAGTTTCAGAGATTTTCACAGGGAGACAGCAAACGCCAAACGCCGATACTACAGATTTCACGATTGGTCGCCTTAAACGAAACGTCATTCTCCCGTTTTAGAAGAGCAATGCTGATTGGCAGACGATATTTCTGACGCCTTGAGCTGAAGGAGTAATGGAAGACACCGAAAGATATACCCCTTCACGTCTGTTGTGGAGAGGGCCCGTTCCGTTGTCGCTCTTGCAGCGAGAACACGTAACTAGAGCGTGCGCTCTCATACGTGTACTCAAAGAGTGAGGAACAAGTCTCTCCTCAGTACTTCACTGGGAGAGCACCTCTGTCGAGAGCGAATCGAAGTGCGACTCAATATAGAGTCCTTGCAATTAAGCGTTGATCACTGTGTTGGCTGCGACACTGATTGCGCGGTGTGAACGGACAGAGTTATAGTTTTTTTCAGTGGCGTCGTGGTGGACTGGTTATCTGACCGGTGTACCACATGAATAGTTAGACTAGGGGCGAATAGGAGTCCTTGACTTCATCAAGGCATAGAGAGAGTTTGACTGGCGAAGGCCAATCCAGATAGAACGAGAGTTATCTTACGTGTCAGCAGCAAGCGGCGCAGACCACAGTCATCGCAGCTTATGGTATTGTGCGCTACAGTTCGTGCGAGCCCCATATTTCCTCCACAACAGTACACTTCACTGCATTTCACATGCAAGAGCCTCGACCATACCTAGCACATTCTAACAGATAATTATTGAAGTTGAGTAGGTGCGGCTCTCAGCCATTCTGCCAAGTCAATAACAATCTTAAACTTTGTATAGAAATTTCATTAGCGAATCCTATCCTTAAGAGGTAACTTCATATTCCGAAAAGAACCCAGAAATAACGGGTTAAGTTGATAACTAAAAGTGCCATTGTGATTTCTCAGAATTTTTGCAAAATAAATAATAATTTCGTTAGTTTCATGTTTTTCTTATACTAACTAGCACTACTCCAGTACCCAAGTATCCCACTAGTTACGTAAGAAATTTTGTGAATTTTTGTGTCATTTCCCTACAGCGGACGACTCCAGAAGATATTTATTGCTGGAAGTTTTTCAGGCACTTCTCTTTAGAACGTTAGGAGCGCCTGTCTGACTTCTGCAGTAGTTTGGGGGTGGAAATTGCATCTTGCAGGAGCCACAGGGAAAAGGGTACATCTCAATTTAATCCATTGCGCAGAATACCAGAATATCAACTCACACGCTCACAGTGCTTCTGTGAAGTTTGGAAGTTAGGAGATGAGGTACTGGTGGGATTAAAGTTGTGAGGAGGATTGGGTAGCTCAGTCGATGCTGCCACAATAGCTCAGCCTTTTCGGTTTGAGACTGGCTGCCCTCTGCAATAAATCAATTAAAAAACAAAATCGAAAAATTAAAAATAACTGAGTGAAGTATTTAACGATGAATTTGAAGGGGTGTTATCTGATGTCTGCTCCGACCAAATGCCGAGAACAGTAACGAAAAAAATGTCGATAGAGCACTTGCCCACTAAAGAGAAAAGTCTCGATTTCAATTCTCGGTCCGGCACGCAGTTTTAATCTGCCAGGAAGTTACATATAAATTTGTTTACAGCATCTACAAAGCGTTTCCGTAAGGGTATGCAGAAATTTAACGAGACATGGAGGATGCTCCACTGAACAATTTGAGGTAGAGAAGCTGGGGTAGGAGAAGCCAGCTTAAGGAGATAATAGGAACAAAATCACATTACTGTGTACTTTTTTATTTGCCTTAGTTAGCTGCAAACACCATCATCGACACAAATAACGCACCATTTGTACTACGTCTCATATAATGTCCTGAAACTGACGGACATCAACCTCAACACCCTGTATGACTACTACAGGGATAAGCATAAATCGGAAATCGAACAAGGTTCGAGGAAGAGCGAATGTCGAGGCATTTTAATTGCTTAGTATATCGAAAGATAGTTTGGGAAGTTAATGAAAACTGTGAATCAAAAAAAAAAAAAGGCTATTGTTGTTTCAAATGGCTCTGAGCACTACGGGGCTTAACATCTATGGTCATCAGTCCCCTAGAACTTAGAACTACTTATACCTAACTAACCTAAGGACATCACACAACACCCAGTCATCACGAGGCAGAGAAAATCCCTGACCCCGCCGGGAATCGAACCCGGGAATCCGGGCGCGAGAAGCGAGAACGCTACCGCACGACCACGAGCTGCGGACTGTGAATCAAATGGTACGATTTTCTAGTACTGATGTTAAGAATGATAAAGGAACGGCAGAAGCATAGTAGTGTGGTAGCAGCGAGAATGACAACCTGACAATGATCAAATAGTGGCAATATAAACTAATACAGCACAATAATCGAATAGGGTGGAACAGGTTTCCTTCAGGGAAACAACTCTGCTTAGGCCAAAAACTGGCCTTGCACTGAAGACTCATCCTCTGATCCTGTTCGTTTATAGAACATCGCTGCGTGGAAAAGGCATATGGGCTGTGGCATGTATAGCAGCGAAAGCCAGTTTAAACACAGCGCAAGAAGACCGTAAAAAAGTAAGAGGAGAGCTACACTGTAATTTGTAGATAAGTGACAGTGCAAAAACTATACCTGTACTAATTACAGGCTGGTGGGACATCTGCTAAGATCTTCGATAAGAACAAGTACTGTATAATGATGGGATGATCAACAGAAAAAAATTCAAGTATCGTTAGATTATAATTCACAGATTTTATGGGAGGTTAGTCGTATGTTGAGCCGAAGAGATTAATAGAGAATGGAGGTCAGCATCCAACTAGACGAAAAATCGATACTTATAAAAAAAAAAAAACTGAAACATTTGTCGTGTAGTTATATGACTGTAATTAGTACGATGTCCAGGTGCTCTGTTTCTGATTTAAAACGCAGAACGGCAATGTGTAATTGCCGCATGTGCCCATGCTCTGTGTCATTGAACCACTGAACGCCGACTTGCTTGGCTCTTCTGAGATTGCTGGAAATGTAATATATGTGCATGCCAGTGATTACATCGTAATGTCCTTTGATCTCCTGTGGCATGTTTAAACTGTGTGTCGGACCGAAATTGAATTTAGAACTCTGTCTATATTTAGCAAGTACTGCCACCTGTTTGCTCTTTCTGAGATTAGGCAAGCAGATATTCATATAACGTCATGTGAGCCATCGACGTTCGAGGCAAGGTTATTCACCGTCGTACCGCACGTTATTGGACATCTGCAACTGATGGAAGGCTTACAGTTAACGGTTGGTTGTGGACCACTACAGGTATTTAACTATCATGCTAATCGGGGAATCGTGTGAGTCCTGCGAATGCAAAAGCTTGTCACCTTGAGAGATTGTGTGGTCCTTCTGAAGCTGATGATCAAACAGCAACATCTTTTCGTTAAGAATGTCAACTAGGACCTGATTCACAAAATCTGTCAATGAACGAAAAAAAAAATTTTCGTTATTACGATTTTTGAAGACTAGTATAGTATCTTCAGGTTTGCATTACTTCTTGTAAAAATTCCACTTGAAATGTTCCAGAGATCAATGGTGCAGACGATGATGAATGTCATTGACACACTAAGCAATGCGTGGTTCTTCTGATCTAATAACGAAGTACCCAGTTAGCCAAGAGACAATGCTAGAGTCCCTTCGATCAAAATAATCGGACAATATGAATGTGTAAGGCCAGTTTTTCCTGGCACTCTCCATTAAATCCACAAATGAGTGTAAACATCTTCAGCTAAATATTGGTATAGTTATGTGTCACTCATTGCTCACCATTGTTTTGCAGTTACCTAAATCAACTATGAAGAATGTTGTCCTTTTCGTTTGTGATAAATCTCTTATAATAGTTCATTTTACCGCGAATAACGTGTTGCTATAACACCACAAACTTTTATAATTTAACTCCGCTTTACAAATAAGTACGGTAGTTATTAGTTCATCTCCTCAGCGAAGATCACTGATACATGGTTCTTCGATGGCGCTCTTTCTCAAGGTATCCTGTTCGTAGAGTGGTGGTGGATAACGTTGTCATCACCAGCAAGCCGAAGAAACGTAGAGAAATACAATTTTTAATCTTCAGATTTTAGATTAAATCAGATTAGATACATTGTTTGTTCCATACAGGGATATGGATATTAGAGAGTAAGCCACTGCCATTGCTTTAACTTGAAACCGTTTCCTATTGGAGTCACGCTCAGTATTCCAACTTTCTTTTGACGCACCTAGTACTGAATTCTATGGTGCACCTATTTTAATAAACTTGATTTGTTATCAGATATCGCTAATTCTTCCTTACCCTGTTTAGAAAGCAAGTAACGTAAATGGAGTTAAAAGTTTGTTAATTGGATGGATTTGAAATCAAAACATGTTGAAATTTGTGAACTATGTGTAAGAAAAGACCTAAGTGCGCATAAGTATGACTGTGTGTCTGTCAAAAAAATTGTTCAAATGGTTCTGAGCACTATGGGACTCAACTTCTGAGGTCATCAGTCCCCTAGAACTTAGAACTACTGAAACCTAACTAACGTGAGGACATCACACACATCCATGCCCGAGGCAGGATTCGAACCTGCGACCGTAGCGGTCTCGCAGTTCCAGACTGTACCGCCTAGAAACGCACGGCCACTCCGGCCCGTGTGTCTGTCGATGTCCTCCATCCATTCCGAGTTGGGTTCGGAGGTTGTGCTACTTTGTTCTTCCATTCTGGCTCACGAATATAGTCCACAACAACAAAGCGTCTGCTTTATTTTAAGGCACCTTCAGTGCGCACTGTAAGAACGTGGTTTATATTATAAATATTTATGGCGAGATCGCAAACAGTCCCCGTGTGTTAAATTACTATTAACAAAATTTTACATGTTATAAATTATTATCACTGCACGCGATTCTTTTTTACCAGCTGATTCATTCTTAACGTTCTTCTACACACAGGTGTTAATTTTGGCACACTTCCCTGTCACAGAATATATTTGTTTTTTTCATGTTGTGTAGAAGCATTTTCATCTAGCGCTCTGTTATAATGCTGCGAAATGCGATCATCTTTTGTGCTGTTTTTGTAGGTGTGACAGAGTCCGCTATTATTCTGTGTCTTTGTATTTTTCAACTTCTTATAATGAAGGAGGTGGCTTGACAATCCCAGCTCCCGACGTTGGCGCCATACAATCACTGATGTAAAAGTATCTGGTATTTACCAAGTTCAGTGTAACAGCTGTGAAGCTATAGTCAATGACAGACCAGCAGAACACTTGAATTGAATATAGAAAACATAAAAGAGTACGGAAATGAAGCACCAGTTCCATAGAAAAGAACAAAAATCATCTAAGACTACAAGAAAATTTACAAATTCAAAAGTCAAACACAGAAAAGATACACACGTTAAACGATCAAACAAACATTGCAATTAAACGTTGTTTAAGCTAGCACAGGATACACTAAATAAACAGCAACCCATCTTGCCACCACAAGAAATAGCATCACGTACACCAGGCATGACAACTTCTCATGACCATTAGCGAAAGTATCATAAAAGTTGCAACTGTAAAACACACACATTCTCTCTCTTTCTCTCTCACGCACACACTATATATATATATATATATATATATATATATATATATATATATATATATATATATATATATACACAGGGTGTCCCAGCTATCTTGTCCACCCAAAATATCTCTGGAACAATAACAGCTATTGGAAAACGGCTTTCACCGGTATCAATGTAGGGCTGGGGCCCATGAATGTACATATTTAGAAACATTCTAAAACGAAAGCATATGTGTTTTTTAACACAAACTTATGTTTTTTTTAAATGGACCTCCTATATTTTTCCTTCGGCAACCCATTGCATGACAAAGCACATACACAATGGCGTTGATTGCATCGCAATATTCCCATTACATCCCGAGATATTGAGACGCGAAGTTGACGCTTGAAACACACGACATGCGCTGCTAGCGCACGTCCTGAGGCTCAGGCGTGAACCCCATGCTGCCCGTAATCGCGATGTGATTGACATGTGTAATCACACCTCCATACTTATCAAGAGGTCCGAAACGAATAATACGGTCTGCTGCCATCAACTCTCATAAGCACATAATGGTTTCCCTCTTGCACGTTTTACGTATCTACGTACACAATATGAACCAGTACCGATCGGTGTACACCCGTCAGGTTGTCTTATTTATCCTGCACACCCAAAATAAGGTTTATCTAATGCGTTATATGACCCATTGTGCATGTCGCAGTGTCCAACGTAGTTCCCACTACTGCCACAGTTACCACTTCGCCTTGTTTATGATTTGCGACCCATGCAAACTCCTGTACTCCTCCACCCTCCGAGCATCCCATTTGTTGTTGCTTTGGCGTGCAGTACACCGCTTGCCAGTGTAGTCGTGCCTCAGAGTAATCTAGTGACGGCACGGAGGTAGTACACATTGTGAATAAACGTTGTGTTGTGGAACTTATACTGTACAGTATAATGTACACACATAAAGATATGGTAGAAATGCTGCTGATCTATGGAGAATGTACGTTGACGGGAAATACGTTATGAGATTGCTTGTTTATTGATAGTACTGTTAGCGAACATTATGATTATTAAGTTAATATGTCGGTTTTCTACCCTACTCTACATACCTGTACTGTACCCATTTGTAGGTGGACGAAATGCTGTTCAGGCAGAACGACTGTACAGAAGACGATTCCCTGACAAGCCATCGCCTTCGCGCCGGATGTTTGGTCGTCTCACATCTCGTCTACGTGAAACGGGAAGCTTAAATCCAAGACCTCGACGTCGTCCTAGAACACGCATAGATGAAAGTGCTGAAGTTGCCGTGCTCGCTACCATAGCTGTGAATCCTCAAATCAGCACACATCAAATTGAACGTGAAGTTGGTGTGTCGAAATCAGGTGCACAGCGTATTCTTAAACGTCATAAATTTCATCCTTACCATGTTCATTTACACCAGGATCTTCATGGAAATGACTTCCGCAATAGGGTAACATTTTTTCGGTGGGCTCAGCAAATAACGTGTGACTAATCCAAATTTTTTTGCAGATGTTCTCTTTACCGACGAGGCATCATTCTCCAACAAAGGAATTGTCAATATGAGGAACATGCATTATTGGTCCGCAGACAATCCAAAATGGCTCCGTCAGGTTGAGCATCAACGTCCGTGGAAAGTTAATGTTTGGTGTGAGATTATTGGAGATACCATTATCGGACCTTTCTTTATAAATGGCATCCAAAATGGCAGACAATACTCCAGATATATACGACACAATCTTCCTGTTCTCTTGGACACCGTACCTCTGAACCGGAGAATGGTCATGTGGTATCAGCATGACGGATGCCCTGCACATAACGCCTTACGAGCACGACGACTTCTGAATCGTAAGTTCCCTGGTAGGTGGATTGGACGAGGTGGCCCAGTTAGGTGGCCTGCCCGATCTCCGGGCCTTACACCGCTGGATTATTTTCTTTGGGGAGCAGTGAAGGATGCTGTTTACCAACATGAACCAACAACACCAGAGGACATGAAGCAACGCATTATTGATGCTTGTACGGCCATCAAAGAGGAAACAGTAGCACGAAGTAGGGCATCCTTCATCCGCAGAGTGACCCTATGTATGCAAGCCACTAGGCATCACTTTGAGCATGAGATGTGAACGCTATGTTTAGTATGTAGTGCTGGTATCACAGTGGAAGTTTCTACAAAGGGCCATTTTACCCAGTGATGTTAAGAAACATTTGTTTGCAACAATTTCTCATTTAACGCATTAGATAAACATAACATTGATAATTATGTGATAATAAAACTAATTGGTTAAACATGTTTACATTCATCTTCTATGTCCTACCTGAACTTCCCAAATCAAAACATTTTTACCTAAACAACGGTAAAATTTTTAGTCCACTTGCTCGTTTCACTAAAACCATCAACATGAATTTTACTATTACGAGTGAATGATTAATTGTCACTTGCGCTAGATCTACAGTAAAGTAAAGTTTTAACGTTGAACGGTATTACCTTTTTAGTAACGGATTAACGATAAGCGAAGTTAACTTTGTGACTAAAGTTGGTGTACACAGATATGTTACAGAACCGCATCACCCCTAGCCTATGGGATAAATACCTGCTGGAATGTAAGACGTTAATGCAGGATGGCAGCAGACCGTATTATTCGTTTCGGACCTCTTGATAAGTATGGAAGTGTGATTACACATGTCAATCACATCGCGATTACGGGCAGCTTGGGGTTCACGCCTGACCCTCAGGACGTGCGCTAGCAGCGCATGTCGTGTGTTTCAAGCGTCAACTTCGCGTCTCAATATCTCGGGATGTAATGGGAATATTGCGATGCAATCAACGCGATTGTGTATGTGCTTTGTCATGCTATGGATTGCTGAAGGAAAAATATAGGAGGTCCATTTAAAAAAACATAAGTTTGTGTTAAAAAACACATATGCTTTCGTTTTAGAATGTTTCCAAATATGTACGTTCATGGGCCCCAGCCCTACATTGATACCTGTGAAAGTCGTTTTCCAATAGCTGTTATTGTTCCAGAGATATTTTGGGTGGACAAGATAGCTGGGACACCCTGTATATATATATATATATATATATATATATATATATATATATATATATATATATATATATATATATATTACTTTCCAAAAACAGACAACAGACATACACTGTTGAAAAACATACTGTCGAGAAAGACACACAAACACAGCAAAATAGCAAACGGTGCCACAGCCCCAGAAAACTAAATAGAAGACGATCGCATTCCCCAGCATCAAAATAAAGTACACGAGATGGAAGTGGGTTTATACAACGTGAAAACGAAAATATATTCCTTGGTAGTGAAGTGCAGTGTACTAAGCTTGAACACATGTGTGGCGAGAACAGCGAGAACAGTTCGCAGTGGGTATAGGTGGTCATGGGCTGAGGTGGAAATACATAGGCTCACGAAAAACATTTTATTATGTTATGGGAAATCAACATCGTTCCGTCGCAAGAGGATGCGAACCCGCGTCGCTAAATTAATATTAAAGCAGTCAGGTGAATAAATACAATGATTTCTTCTCCACAGGGTATTCTCCCTCGATGCATTCCACGCCAAGATTGCAATATAAATTAGTTGTCTGATCGCAGTACAGTCACAGAGCGAGAAGACGACAATAGACAGTCAAGAAATAAATCAACAGGCGTTAAACGGTAAATCAGATCTCAGGTATTTACCTCGTATTCACCACATTACAGAAATGACACTTCAAAATTTTGATGAGTTCATAATAAATAAGTCCATAAAATAATTACAATAATTCCTTCGCCACAGGTGATTAGGCTCACCTAAATCTAATGTTAAGATTACAATGTAAGTTCGTTGTGCACGGCCACAGATCGGCGAAACCGCCGTGAACTATCAGGAAAGCAATCAACAGGCGCCTGTCGGCCCAAACACAATTCAGGCATTTACCACGTATGTTCAAATGTGTGTGAAATCTTATGGGACTTAGTGCTAAGGTCATCAGTCCCTAAGCTTACACACTACTTAACCTAAATTATCCTAAGGACAAACACACACACCCATGCCCGAGGGAGGACTCGAACCTCCGCCGGGACCAGCCGCACAGTCCATGACTGCAGCGCCTCAGACCGCTCGGCTTCCCACGTATTCATCAAGACAGTAGAAATGACCCTTCAAGATCAAACAATCAAACCACTAGGGCTAAGTTTAGAGCAATCAAGAAACAAGATCTAATAATATGAAAACATACAAAGACCTCTTTAATTGCATCTGTAATATTACTGGCTCTACAGCCATCAAATTCAGCCACAAGAAGCTCTTCTTAGAGTAGTTGAAAAGACAGCAGTGGGAAGACGGCGTAATGCGAAATGAGATAGCAGTGATAAATGTTTATTCGGTACGTGTAACGTGAGAAAAATCGCCTAAATTGTGGTCCTTCTCCGCGCCTGGCTGATGTGTTCGGAAGTAGCGTACAAAAATGACAAACATCGGTTATTAACATTAGAATAACTAAACAGTGGATTTACTTGCATTTCATATAAGAGCATCTCTCAATAGCAGGGTATCGTTCCATTGTTTCAAAAGTGTTAATAAGCAGCAGAATTATAAATAACTGCTAAACGAGAAGGAAGAGGAAGCACTTCGGAGATATTCGAGTGACGCCTAACTTGGATGACGGGCGAGGTTCAGTTGTGGGATCAGAGCTCGATCGGCAGTCTCGGAGGACAGTCATGTTGTCTAGTGGGCTATAATTGTGCACTTTCTTGTATTCTGCTAATACGAGTAAAAAGCGAATTACATCCTGTTTAAACAAACCAATCCAAATTTAATTATTCCTAGAATAGTAGTTCCTCGCTAACAGTTTATTACAGCCTCAAGATAAGATTCATGACCTAAGTGCTCTTTTCTGCGCAGGGAATAACAACCATAGAAGACTGCAGGTTGGTGAACGTTGTTCGGAACTAGTCATTCAACTCGGAGTGCTGAAAGCAACTAGGCATCTCGCGTGCGCTGCAGTCTTGGCTCAAATGAGATCAGGGACACGTCGTCTATGATAACGCAGAGGAGGTATATGTTCCGGCATAGCCACAAGCGCCGGAACACAAGACCAGAGAAGGCGATGAGGCGACGTCAGCCTATAGCCCACGACAGGAGCGACTTCTGCAAGAAGTGAATATAAGCACCACTCCTGCCAGCCTCGGCCGGACATTACTGGAGTGTCAGCACGGCCTAACAGAAAGTGCTACGATATCAGTTATTAGTAATTCAATTTCATTGCTTGTTTGGAGTTTGTCTACAGCGAAGCACATTACTGTTTGTATGTCGCCCATCGCTTGAGACACTTGTTCTAAAAACAAAGATAAGTACTGGCAATCTGCTTTATTGAAATAAAGCTATTAATGTTATTTGCTTGAACTGTTGTATAGTATTCCGGGTACGCAGCATCCTTTAGGCATCCTATGGGAGACAAATGGGCAGGTCCCCGCACTTGGCGACGAGGACTCAACTGTATGAAGGAAGGAAATTTTCGAGGGGAGGGATTTATCACACACACATAAATCCCTCTCGCTATCCCTCTTCACTTTCACTTGCCGCACACCATACACCAAGTCTGGTCCGAGCTACAAGTCATCGTCGACAACATGTAGGGTGCTCAAAACAGATTAATAAAACGTACCTGAGACCTGGTACCAAGGAAGGTAGGATTGGGTTACGATTGTGGACGGGGCCGTAATCAATTGCTGTTGGTTAGTTTGTTTTTCAATCGCGTACACTTTATTTGGAAACAACAACAAATAAAAGGTGACAGTAAATTAAGAAGTGTTCCAGGGCTGAAGGCCTTAATCACAACAAATTCAAAACTGTTTCTCGGCTGAAGGCCCCAACAGTGATAATTTAAAGCTGTTTCACGGCTGAAGGACTGAGGAGCAAACGCAAGAACCAGTTAACTTCTTCAACTTGCAATTAAAGTTATTAAAATATTTTTAAAAGAACTATCACCAAAATCTCACTGGTAGAATACAATTGTCTAATTAAAATTTTAAGCCAAGTAACACTCATAGCTGAAGGCCTTAATGACAACAAACTAAAAACTATTTCTCGGCTGAAGTCCCCAATAGTAATAATTTAAAAACTGTTTCACGGCTGAAGGCCTGAATAGCAATCTTTTAAGAACAGGTTAACTTCTTCAACTTGCAATTACAGATATTAAAAAATTATTTAAAAGGACAATCATCAAAATCTCATTGCTAGAATATATTGTCTAACTAAAATTTTAAAACAAGTAACACTCACGGTTGAAGGCCTTAATGACAACAAATTCTAATATTTCTCGGCTAAAGGCCTCAATAGTAACAATTTATAAACTTTTTCACAGTTGGAGACCTGAATAGCAATCCTTTAAGAACCAGTTAAGGGGCTCCGGAACGCCCTATACTTGCAATGTTAAAATAATGCTTATAAATTACATCTTTCCTCACAAGGTATTTGAGGTAGGAAGTTGAACTTTTTACAGATTATTTATTGGAATATGGGCTACAACTTAACACAGGGATTTTACAAAATTTTAGTTCAGTTATTAAAAATGATTTTTTTCAATTGTAATGAAAATTCACAACATTTTTTTGCAATTTTTTATTTATATATTCAAAAATATACATTTTTTGGGAAAAAGGCTGTGTTAAATTATGCAGAAGGTACTGTGTTAATTTACTGAAAGTTTGAAACAAATATGTTTGGAAGATCCTTAGAAAACATGTAATTAGTATGAGAAAATAAAAGTTTTGGGAATCGAGCGACAAAGATTGGATTAACTTTTTAGTGCATTCCAGGTCCATAGGATGGATTATCATCATCCTCTGCAAACTCCTCCTCCAGCTTCCTCTTGTTCCTCCTCCTGTTTACTCTTGCTTGTATTTCTAGACTCTTTACAGCCCTGTCTGCAGCCCGAAGGCGTTCCTTGTCTAAAGCAAGCATCGCTCGTTGTTGTGTTCGTAGAGTTTGCTACCATTTTCTTCAGTTGCAGTAACTGCAACACTGTTCCAAAAGGTGGTCATGTATGAACACTTATCACATTTCAGTTGTATTTCACTAGCAAGTCCTACGTGCTTTATTATGGAGAGTTACAGACCAACTTCACTACAATGAATACATCTTACACAGTTTGAAAAAATTCCTTTGAGAACCGACATATCAAATATTTCATTCACATCCAATTCGCCCATAAAACATTCATAGTTTTCACTCATTGAACCAAGCTTCTTCTGTGAAGTATTTTCTTTCCCACTTTGACTGCTATGGGCAGGTGTACTTGAGAGGTTAGGTTCACTCACTTGGTTATCTTCTTTACTGTTTACAGTAATCACACATACCTTTGGCTTTCCAACATTTCTCCTTTTCTTAAAAGCCTTCAGAGGATTTCTAATAACTTTACTTTTACTCATTATTATACTTCAACAAAACAGAGACTCAAGAAACAGAATTAATTACGAATATTTTCGAGATAACGGCAGAGTAAATAAATATGAAAAAATCGACAATCACACCAGCGATATATATTGAACCATCACAGGTTAGCCACAACACATAGTTTATCTCACATCACTAAAATGTACCTGATGAACACGGACGTTAATAATAACACCATTTGACAGCAGTTTAACAGCGCCACAGTGGGTCACGCCCATGTAGAACACATTTCAAAAAAAATTTAAAAATAGTTGTAGTCTTTGGAATTGAATAAATTATATATCTATTAAAAGGTAATAGTCTGCAGATTCAGAAAACGCAAAAAAGTAAAAATTGAACTTTTCATGATTTTGAGCCTTTCCGGAGCCCCTTAAACATCTTCAAACTTGAAATTATAGTTATTAAATTTTAAAAAAATCATCAAATCTGACCAAACCAAGGTGAGGTGGGGGGCGGGGGGGGGGGGGGGGGGTGTCGCAGACGTTACTCCGAGGATTGAGTTGGAAAGTCCCTCAAAACTTCACAAGTGATGATACAGGCAGCCAAGAGTTGCATTCACTTCACAAGATGGTAACTCAGACTACTGGCACAAAGGAACCACTACTACCAGAGTAGGAAAACAACAATAACGCACCCCTCGGCCCACAAACCAAGGAAGCTGTCGAACTACACGCCTTACCGGACAGCAGCTGCAAGGCAAGGAAAAGTACACTGCCGTAGCATACACTAAGCTCCAGGGCAGTTAACTGGGGCGTTATCGGCGACTAGGCAGGAAAAATACCACTGGTTGAACTTCACAAATAATAACATATAGAATGCAACAATTAATAATATGAAGTGGAGGAAGGCGAATTAAGGACGCCTTGCCCAAACGCTCCACTCGCTGCTCTTCGTCTCGGCGACACTGCGAGCAGCAACACGCAAGCAAATGGCTAGATCTCACAATGGTGTAGGTTTCACTACTTGAATTAAGCTCCACTCAACTTAAACTTCCTGGGTCCGGTTGACAATGTGGTTGTACCACTCGCGACTACTGCCCTTCCATCCAGCAGTGCATGCTTGCCGCCAGAGGTCCCGCCGTGTTCCCACGCTGCGGGGACCTGCCTGCTCGTGCGTCCGCAACCAAACTGCTGACTCATACCACCCGGAAACACCACAACGTCAGTAGAGGGACAACCTATGTGCCACCCCACTTTCCATTGTTGCCAAATTTATTCAAGATGGCGGCGATGACGTCATCCAAGATGGCGGCATGCAAACTTGGAAACATCACATGACGTCATCCAAGATGGCGGCTTTTGGCGGGAGAATAGGCCAATTGTGCTACATCCACTAACTTAACCTCAAGAAAAAATGGCGGGAAGTTTGAATTTTGACAAGAAAATAGACCAGTTCTGCTATGTCCACTAACCTAAGCCTCCAGAAGGAAAAATGGCAGGAAGTTTGAATTCCAACAGGATAATGCATGCAAAGGCCATACTTGTCTTTCTATTATTATTGATTATCATTCATTAACATTCATTATTATTGATTATCATTCATTAACATTCATTATTATTTATTATTATTTATTATCATTTATTATTATTTGTTATCATACATTATTATTTATTATTATTGACCTGCCTCCACTAGAAAATTCCCTCCAAATTCAAATTCCAACACGATAATGGCTGCAAAACCTTACTTTTGTTTATTATTATTCATTATCATTTATTAACATTCATTGTCATTTATTATCATTCATTATCATTTATTATCATTTATTATTGTAGGCCTACCTCCACTAGAAAATTGCTCCAAATTCAAGTTTCAACACGATATTCTCTCGAAAACTGTACTTCTATTTATTTTTATCATTTGTTATTTATTCAAGATGTCCGATTTTCTCGGTGAGAAAGCCATTTTCCTTACATCCATAACAAAAATCTATCACAAGTTCAAATCCCAACACCATAATTGATCACATGTACGAGCTTTCTCCATCATTTATCTTTTTTCACTGGCAGCCTATCATAATCGCGTCAAATAAAAAACTGCACTTATAGTACCGTAATTCATGTCCTTTGATTTTGCAGGGGGGAAGGGACTGAAGACTTTATTTCAAGCAGTACGGTCATCACTTGTTCTCCAACACAGTCAGCACACACATCTTCGATATCGCAGTGCAGTCACCACGACGTCCGTGCTCCAACTGAATTAGTTCAAATCCTCGCCACCCCCAGGCCAGTGCGCGGAGACACTGCCTACGCCTGTCACGTGAGGCGGCCAGCCACTAGCGCGGGGGGCGAGCCCAGCGATCGTTCCCATGTCGTAAACATGTTTTCGCTGAACACGCTGGAACTTGTCGAGTTTGACGTCACAGCAGCCCCTTGTCAGCTCACGCCGTGTATTTGTCGCCTCCGCACGTTTCCCGCCAAAATTGTCTGTCTCGGAGCTGAAGCACACAATGGTTGACCGTTTGCTGCCACATTTTTGGCACCACATTCAAACCTGTCGATACCGACTGCTCACCGTCCACCACTTGTTCCTGTGCGAGCGAGAATGCAGTGCTACACCTTTGGAAGCAAAGTTTGTTCGACAGTGGAATCCGCCATGACTATATAACAGCACGTTTGGACCCCACTAGAGTGCCCGCTAATTGACTCGCTCTCGCGCGTGCGTAATAACTGTACAATCGCTGCGCCGCCGCCCCGCTTACGTCACACACCCTCCATACACGCGACGGACATAGCCTTCTGTAAATACCTGGAAAATGACTCTTTATTTCAGACGTTACGGTCAAGCAGGTGTGTCCCAACTGACTTCTCCATGCTCACACAGCGAAACTCCAGAGCGCAGCTGACGTACGCGCGGCTGGCTGAGCCCGCTCCAAGCGGCCAGTGCGCCAGGTAGGCGGCGAGCGGCGCCTACAGGGTCCCGCCACAAACGGTCAGCCGCGCTGGCCTCAGAGTCCGACTACGTAAACATCTTTCCGCGACCCCGAGCACTTACGCTGGACAGGATGGAACCTGTCGACCGCGTGCCGGACAAAGGATACGTTTGACGCCAGAGTTTGACCGACAGTGGAATCCACCATGACCGCGTTTGCTCGTCGCGAGAACACTCGCTAATTCACTCTCACCACCCCGCTATATTAAATAATTCAATTTACAATTTCATATACGTATGCAAACGTGTACAACTCCCTAATTTCAACTACTTTTCAAGGACCACACCGCCATCTCCTCCTCCTAGGAACCAGCGCCAAGTTTGAAATCTGCCAGTAAACAAAGCTCACTTGTGCTTCCGCCACCAACCTAAGAAAATTGTTTCAAACTAAGCCACCAGCACTCAACCTCTTCCTACACGTTTCTGGTAAACGGACTCAACCTGCACTAGGTCCATGGACCGAGGAACGAAATTACTTTATTTAGGAATGGAGTATACATGGCCCACATCATACAGACCTGCAAAACACTCCTACATAACTCATTTATGATGTTCTAGACACACGCTTGCTAATTGTAAACAGTTAAAAATAACTCATAGCACAGCCTACAGACATGTGAACCGCTGGTTCGAATCCTGCCTCGGGCATGGATGTTTGTGATGTCCTTAGGTTAGTTAGGTTTAACTAGTTCTAAGTTCTAGGGGACTAATGACCTCAGCAGTTGAGTCCCATAGTGCTCAGAGCCATTTAGCCATGTGAACCGCTCGTAAATAATGCAAAACATTTACCTCCAAATAGCCAAACAACTGCTAATTTTCGGAAATAATTTCAGTGCATAGGCTGATGGAAGGAAGAACGAGTGTACTTTATTTATTTGCGACATAACTTTTTGAAACTTTTACTTCTCATAGGTTTCAATATGTAAGGCTGACACAAGGCAGTTTCTGAACTCCAGTAGTGCACTACACTTGGCAACACAACCACACCCATCAAGATATTCATTCCAATCCAGACCTGTAACTCCTCTGCAGATAAATTTGTCCAGTTATTTGTCTACTCACTCACATTCTGACCAGATTGCCGTTATTGCGCAAAAACCACTCAGACTGCGCTGTGCTGCTCGGGGAAGTAAGGAAGGGCTGCACTCTATTTATTTGGAGCCCTTTTATTTAGTCGTGGAGTATATTTGTCACAAAACACCCGCACTGATCCGGCTGTGGTCATCTGACACAGGCCACAAACACGTAAACTACTCCTAATTTCACCACACAATAGCAAACAGCTCTTAAATAATGCAATACACAATATCAGCAGACGAGCTCTGTACTCTCAAACTCTCCAAATAAAGCACCGCACAGTGCACAGACATGCTCGCAAAATAGTGCAACAGACGCGCCCAAACACCAACAGCTGCCAAACCGACGAAAAGTCTATGCTCGGCCTCCCCCAAACATGACCTCAACACAGTCGCATTCGCACCTATCACCGGAGAAATTGATATCGCCTATGCGCCTTAGATTACGCTCCAAGGCAGGCCGCTCGCGTGTGCGGTCGGCGGGGAAGGGGATTCCAGAGTCTCCGGCCAAGTTCAGCTTCCGAGCGCTAGTGACAGCCCTCGCGCTCTCGTAGCTATTCGCCTCAGCAATTCGATCTAACAAACCCTCCAAGTAGAAAAAATAACAACCAACTCGAACTCTCTCATTTTCTATATCGTGCCACAGATACTTAACTTACATCTTATTTATGCATCGAGTATAACTATCACTCTCATACAAAAAACACGCGCCTTAAATACCTGGTGTCATGTTGCACAGTCGGCAGACACGCAAACAGCTCCTAATTTCAGTGCACAGTATCAAACTGCTCCTAAATAATGCAGCACACATAACTGTGAACATCATCAGTACTCGTAATCTGTCCAAATAACGCACAGCAAAGTAACTCAACAGACGCGCGCAATCAACCTGTCCCACACTAAGTCACACTTCCGACAGCTCTCAGTTCACTCAAAGGCCTCTGTTCGACCCTTCAAACATGACTTAATGACAGCCGCATTCACACTTAACACCTGAGAAATTCATATCACCTAGACGTCGAACATGACTATCCAAGCCAGTCCACGCGAGTCGTCTGTCAGCGTCCAAACTCAGTGCGGTCCAACACACATGTTAAGGCCGCATTCCATTGCTAGCCGGCCTATATGCGACACATCTCCATCTTCACGTCTGTTGTCAGAATAGCCGAGAGCGAGTTCACACACACACCGTCCGCACACATCCCAGCGCTTATCTCCCCTCACAATCTAAAACGATCATTTGAAAATTAAAAAAAAAAAAAGAGCCGAGTCAACCTCTCCGAAATTGTATAGTGCGCCCAAAAACAGTTAACGCTCGATTTCGTGTTTTCTCAGCTTATTTGTAAATTCAAATTCTTACCCTAACAGAACTTGTTCACCAAAATAATACTGAATGTGCTCCCCACCTCCTACCTTTACAGCTCTCAACATACGCAAATGTTCTCAACCCTCCTATATCCCAGCACAACCGATTAATCATTCTTATTCCTTCTTATCGAATTTACTGGCCTAATTTCCTAACGACCCGTTATCGAAGTACCATCCTCCTTTTCTTTCTGAGGCTTCCTGTGCTTACTTTTACAGAGATCGGTAAATTACCTCCACAGCCCCCTCAATCTACACACACACACAAACACACACACACACATACACACACACACACCCGGTCATCCTCTCTACTCATCCCATAACATAAGCAATAGTAACTTTACAATCCATTATATACAAACCCTACACAATGTAAGCCACATTAACTTTACAATACCCACTACATGCCCCAATTCTCTCAGTTCCTAAGGAAGCACTGTAAACCTGCTGTTTCGTTCTACACACGCCACACTCAGCGGTAATCAGCCCTTCTGCATCGACGGATGGAAGTCCCTCTCAGAACTGTTCTATAAATTCGGCGATTGCTCCCCCTCAACACAAATACGTTACTCTCTCTTCTTCTTCCTTGCCTGCTCGCTTTTTTTCTACAAACTTATCCGGACTCATAGACTACAAGAACACACCTTTTTTTCTAAGTACAGCATCCTTTAAACCACTGAATGACTAGAAACAAACAGACCAAAAAATTATATTCGCACTCTCGAATACCGAAGTCGTTGATCTCATTATACTTATACAGTTAAATCTTACGATCACAGTCTCATTTGATTGTCATTCCACAATGAGCTAAGTATCGGAAATACACTCTCTTGACCGCTGTTATCGGGAAATATCTCTACCGTCCTTTCGACTTTCTCTGTACTCGTCACATAACATAATCAATATTAACTTTACAGTGCAGTATACACAAACGCTACACAATGCAAACCACAATAACTTCACAATACAGTATACACACATTTGACACAAAACAGTGCACTTATCCAGTATATCTCTACATCATGCGAAAAAAATATCCTATTCCTACAGCGTCTGTATACCGCAATGCCCCCCAATCCTAGGAAAGCACCGTCAACCTGTTCTCTCTACAGATCCGACACTCAGAGCTAATCATCCCTCTTACATCAGCGGACCTAAGTCACCCCCAGAACACTTTTTACAAATTCGGTATCGTCCCCCCCCCCCCCCCCCCCCCCCAGCACAAACGCCTTGATGTCTCTCCTTCCTTATCTGTTCGCTATTCTACAAACATCCTCAGACTCATAGACTGCAAGAACACATGTACTTTCTGCATAATATTACACCATTTTAGCCGTACTTCTCAATATCATGCACTAGGCTACACCCTACCGATCACTAGTTCATCATAATTCCCAAGATATAGATCGTTTTTATGTGTTCGAGAATTAAGTGTGAATGGACTTACTGAGCAGTCATCTATCAATGCTTGCAACGACACTTGCAAAGTACAGGAGGTATGGTTTAGCTATGACATTGAAATTAGGAAAACATGCTTTCACATGATTGGCCAGTGTGCTTTATTACGAGGACAAGGTGCGCGTCGGAATATTGTTATCATTGTTTTGTGTTTAAGTATATAATATTAAATGCCCTATCCTCAGTCAGAGGGGTGTGTATGTCGGTAAAAGTATTTGCTTATTTGACTACATGTATGCGTAATTTAGTACATTTAAGTGTTCACCGAATATGACGGTCTGTGGAAAAAAGAATTATTATGTTCTATTGAGCTGGGCTGTATCTGGGGGCGTAAATGCTTGTTCAAAATTATTATAACAGCGTGGGTGGCATATAAGTAGAACAAGTTCTGTGAAAGCGTGTGTAGAAGGAGTGAGCGAGTGGATGACACGACTCATCTACGACTGCATCATTAGGACATGTAAATAAATGTCGGATTATCTAAATTGAGGTCATTTTTTTTCTTTTTAATGATATGTATGACTTCTGCTTGGAGTTATGTTTGTCTATTTGGTCTAAATGAATACTCATCTTTGCTTAGAAAGTGAGTTTTGACAGAACTGGCGGCGCAGCGTGAATGACGACGGGTTCGCTGGCTGGGGGAGACACTGTTTACATGTCAAGTTGGAGATGCAGGGGAGGATAGAGATCTGCGCTATTCAGGAATCCATCTGTGCAGTGTATGTCGTTAGACAATAGCTGGAGAGCAGGTACAGAGAGAGAGCCCACTACAGCATTCTGGTCCTGGCGCTTAGTGGACGGCTGTTTAGATGGACAGATATGTGGCGTTGACATGCCGCCGCCGGCGCTCGCATTTCAGGCGAATGGTCAATACAAGGTCCTGTTGCAGTAACTGAGGTCATTCTGCTTGTAGACAGGCTGCAGAAGGTAATTGATACGTCTTTCCCCGACTTAAATTGCAAATATCAGATGCGCAAAGATCTGGAAATGGGATCAGCTGAACGATGTGTAGGGTGTGACTAAAGCCAAGTTGGAATTTTAATGTCGCCTCAAAGATAGTACCACCGTTACTAGATATCGATAACCGCCGCTGCTGCCACTAGCGGACAGACAACGCTTGTAAACGGAGTGGCACGAATGAATTCAAGAAGAAGACGACAACCGTAACAATACCAAGTAAACGATGAAAATCTAGCAACGGCACCAAGGCGAGCCACAGCACAGTTCACTACCTGTAACAAATAATCCAACCAAACAGTGAAGGTGTCACCAGAACGGTCAAAGAAGACCGTATTCTAGCACGTGCTGGCTGCACACCAGGATAACTTCACTCATTGTTCCAGTCAAAGCTAAGGTGCATAATACTAGAATCCAGAGCTAAATCATCGCAGTAACATAGCGCCAGAATGGGCCACAAATCTCATGCAGTGTTTTTCGCCACGGCCTGGCCTCAGCTTTCAGTACCGTCTCCACGCCATTCTATTAGCACCTGCCTCTGCACTACCGCCTGCACGCCAGTCCAGAGCACCCTTCTCTACAACAGCGCGACCAAGACGCCAGAGAGAACACGACACGCTGCCCGCTGCAGAGCTGCAGCCGGCACACACTGCAGCGCCCTCCTCGCTTTGCAGACAAACACGACTCCCTCCGCGGAGCCGCAACTCTCTCAGCTGCCCTCCGCCGCGGGAGGTTCACGTGCCGGCGCTCGTAGTTACGTCTGTAACGTCGCAGCCTGTCTGTAGAAGAACGTTAGAAACAAAGCAGAAGGCAAACATGGAAATTGTTTAATAATAGCGATATAAAATATGAGAACTGTTTAAGATCTCGTAAAACTGAATTATAAAAAAAGGACCACACGGTTAACGTGACCATTGAAGACGAATAAAGTGAAAAGCCACTGGTGTAAATAGGAGTTTCATTAGAGTCGCAAAAGACGATATAAATGCCGCATCACTTGTAACACTGCGACTGTGGAAGACAGGATTAAAAACAGGAAAGATAACATGTTGTGAAAGGAGACTTACAATTCAGCAGGGTTATTCCTAAAGTAGAAACAATAAGTGCTTTAGAGACTACGAGGTAAGGACGACCAACCTTGGTGATATAATTTTTCTGACAGTGTTCAGTAACACTGTTTTTTTTATTTGTTTTTTTAGCAGTTATTTACACTTCTCCTACGTAGGCTGCTTGGAAGCTGCCAGGTTGACACCATTCAGCAATTTGGTTAGGTAAACTTTAAACTTAATATAAAATAATTTATGAAGTTGACATAGGATATTATGTTAATCACAAGATAACGCTGATATGATGTACAGTATTTTCGTTGTGAGGGTGATGTGATGGGGACTCCTAGTAACTGTGGATAGGGATTGTGGTGTAGGAACTACTGGAGATGATATATGAATAAGTGTGTGGGAAGTTTATGTGGAAAGGAACTAGTATATTGGACGCAACTATTAGAATATGCAAAGGAGAATTGTACATCACATCAGCGTTATCTTGTTATTAACATAATATCCTATGACAACTTCTTAAATTATTTTATACTAATTTTAAAGCTTACATAATTGCTGAAGGGTTCAATCTGGTAGCTCCCAAGCAGGCCACGTAGGAGAAGTGTAACGTACTGTTAAAAAAAATAAAAGAACAGTGTTACTGAACACTGTCAGAAAAATTACATCATCACCTGAGAAAGGAGCTGGAATGATTAGAGATGGAGAGAAGGCCAGGAGTGTCCAGAACAGGACAGATTACAGGATTGGGACTCAGATCTACAAGAAATGTAGATGGTGGTGTTCTAGATGTTTCAGAGGGTATGAGAATTTGATGAGCTACTTTAGGCCATTGGCAGGTAGTAATAGCGAATACTCTGTTCAAGAATCACAAGCGTAAGAGGTGCGCTTGAACTACAGCCTCAGAGAACTTCAGGCATATCTCTTCATTCCTTAACGCTTCCGTATATCACTTCTTTGTGCATCAATTCTTCCCTACTAATCTCTTAAATATCAGCCTACTCTTGATGATCTCTAAATTGTGATCTGAGTCTGTATTTGCTCCTGGGCACGCCTTAGAATCCAATATCTCTACTCGGAATATCTGCCTCACCATGATGTAATGTAATAAATCTTCCCGTACCTCCGGGCCTTTTCCAAGATTACGTGTTACTCTTGTAACTCTTGAACAGGGTATTCTATATTACAACTCAATTATTCCTTATCCTCTCTCATTCGTAGTACCAAACCCATATATCCACTAATTCTATCTTCTACTTCTTCCCATACAACAGCATTCCAGTCCCCCACGTATATTAGATTTTCATTTTCCTTTACGTACTGAATTACTCGGTCAGTTTCTTCATATACTTTCTCTGTCTCATCAGCTTCAGCTTGCAACGTCCGCATGTATACTGGAAGCCGGCCGATGTGGCCGAGCGGTTCTAGACGCTTCAGTTTGGAACCGCGCGACCGCAACGGTCACAGGTTCGAATCCTGCCTCGGGCATATATGTGTGTGATGTCCTTAGGTTAGTTAGGTTTGAGTAGTTCTAAGTTCTAGGGGACTGATGACCTCAGATGTTAAGTCCCATAGTGCTCAGCGCCACGTATACCGGAACTACTTCTGTCGGTGTTGGTTAGCTGTCGATTCTGATGACGACAACCCTATCACTGACTCCTACAAGCTCTCCGTGCAACTTGCTACTCTGCCTCCTGATGGCACGTCTCAGCAGTATTCTGTCAGGACGACTGACATGTCCCAGCTTCATGTGGCGTATGTCGCTGCCCAAGCCTGTAGACGATTTCGTATAATATTCATGTTAGTATGGTGTTGTTATGATGCTTCGTGACATGTTGTTTTTCAACGTCATTTAATTTACATGCCATATATCTATGAGACGAGATCACACTATCTTATATTTTAATTTGTTGCTTTTATTAAGTGCATGAACTGGTTGTTTTGAACATTCATGTATTACATTAGTTGTTGATGATGCTAAAGCTATATTCTTCTACATTTTAGAAATTCTGTTACTTTGTTATTCGATAGTACGCAGATACCATTGAATGATGGCCTTGGGGGAGTGGTAGCGAGTCCGGTCGTGGTTTTTAAAATAAAAAGACGAATGCAATTGATACTGGCATTTTATTCAAGATAATCTAATAATCATGGGAGGTTGGAATGCAGCAGAAGTGAAGGAACAGAAGAAAAAATTAGGGGAGAATATGAGCTTGGAAGTAGGAATGAGAGAGGAGAAAGACTAAGTGGGCATTGCAATAAATTTCAGTTAGTAACAGCAAATAAATTGTTCAAGTATCACACGAAGAGGAAGTATACTTGGAAAAGTGCTGGAGATGCGGAAAGAATCCATCTGAACTAAATCTTGATCAGTGATTCGAAAGTCAGATGTTAGGCTTTAAACGGTACCCAGGAGCAGATATAGACTCAGCTCATAATTTAGAAATGATGAAGAGTGGGCTGAAGTTTAAGAAGGTCGTTCGATAGAATGAGTATGCGAGGAAGTGGAATACTGAAGTATTGAAGAACGATGAGATCCGTTCGAAGTTCCCTGAGGCTTCAGGGGGAGCAATAATGAATACTACAGTAGGCAGGTCAGTTGAAGAGAAAGGGACGTTTCTAAAATGGGAAATAACGGAAGTTGAGCAGACAAACATAGGTGCAAACCAGGTAACTGCGAAGGAACCTTAGTAACAGAGAAGAACTTATGTGATAGACGAAAGAAGGAACTACGAGAAAGTTCTGGCAAATTCTGGAATACAGAAGTATAACTCACTTAGGAATGACATAAACAGGAAGTGGCCGGAAGCGATGGCTGCTGGAGAAATGTGAAGAATTCGAATAAGAAATGATCGTCGGAAGGACTGATTCAGCATATAGGAAGGTCAAAGCAACTTTCGTTGAGATTAAAAGCAAGGGCATTAGCCTTAAAAGTACAGTTGGATTTCCATTTTTAAGCGCAGAAGGGAGAGCAGATAGTGGGAAAGAGTGCATTGGAGTCCTTTACAAGGGAGAGAACTCGTCTGATGGTATGGTTAAGAAATAAATAGGAGTCAGAGTTTCGTAGAGGTTTGTAGGACTTCAGATCAAACAAGGCAAAAGGGTCAGATAAACACATCTCAGGAATTTCTAAAATCATCAGCGGAAGCGGCAAGCAAACGACTATTCAAGTTCTTGAGTAGGTAGAATCTATGAGTTCATCAGACTTTCGGAGAAACATCATCTACAAAATCCCGAAGGGAGCAATAGCAGGTAAGTGCATCGAAGAAATAATAACGGAACTAAAAATTCAAGTGAAATGATATTAATGATAAGTTTCACTGATGACATTGCTATCCTCAGTGAAGAAGAACAAGAACTACAGGAGGTGTTGAAAAAATTAACAGTCGAATGAGTACAAGAATATGCGTTGAGAGTAATCCGAAGAAATACGTAAGTAATGAGAAGTAGCAAAAATGAGATTAGCTATAAATTTAACATCAAAATTGGGTACCACAAAGTAGACGAAATAGAGGTTTTCTGCTGCCTTGGAATCAAAATAACACATGATGGACGAAGGAAGTAGGACATGAAAAGCAGGCTAGCACAAGCAAAGAGGGGATTTCTGGGCAAGAGGCCTGCTACTATTAAACATCGACCTTAATTGGAGGAAAAATTTCTGAGCATGTACGTTTGGAGTACAGCATTGTATGATAGTGGATCATCTACTGTGAGAAAATCCTCAAAAGCAGATAATCGAAGCTTTCGAGATATGGTACCATAGAAGGATGTTGAAAATGAGGTGGACTGACAATGGATAAGGCGGAAAACATTTACAAGAAGAAGTGACAGATTGCTAGAGCATGTGTTAATACGTTAGTGAGTAACTTCTATAGTACTGCAACGAGAGTAAATAATTGTGGGCGTGAAAGGCTGCAAGTGCTGCTCTGAAATGAAAAGATTGGCATAAGGTGGAATTCGTGGCGCGCTGCATCGAACCAGTGAAAGACTGATGAAACCACCGATCTTCTAAAAGAAAAAAAGTCTATACAGTATCTAGTTACTTATTTTTTCACTTGGTGGCTTAGATGTCGATTTACAATTCTATTGTAGAGCAAACAGCCAGCGGAACAAGAAGTAAAGCTGACCTTTGAGAAGTGCCAAGTGCCGAGGAACAGTAGTTTCTAGATCAGCCCGCATGTTCACCCGTAGCAATGGTACAGTGACGACTGCGTGTAACAGTCAGTTGTGGGTAGTTGTTAGTCGTCTGTCACCGACTGAAGCAGCAAGACGGACGGAATGTAACGATGTGTGTCATAAAGTTTTACGCTGAAATCAGTATGACTTATATTATTCGGAGAGCAATCGAATCGGAATTGAGAATGGTAGTTAATGTTAAATGTGAAATATTATTCGAGATAGTGGCATAGAGTATTTTGAATTTTTCGTGGAGCTTAATTGTCTACAATGTTGGTCGACGTGAACAGTACACTCAAAAATTTTGTTATCTTCAGGACAGAAAAAAATTCTTCACTTAATGAATTCTTAGTAATGAATATATAAAACATAAGATTTTCCAAACCTAGAACTGTAGCGTGTTTAGGACCGACGCCACACTCATTTGGAACGTTATACAGGGCTGCAAGTCGGAGGTGATACCAGATGGTGCTTGGTATAAGGGGGAGGAGGACGAGTGGTACCATTTTGCTATGTTGCTATGTTGCTATGTTGCTATGTTGCTCTGGGAGGTGACTGTTGGTGTTCAACGAGAGATGTAGGCTACGTGGTCTGCCTATTTCTATCCTCTCCCTTTCTTTCATCTGCAATAACACAAGCCTAACACTGTATTGTACAACCGGCCGGAGTGGCCAAGCGGTTCTAGGCGCTTCAGTCTGGGACCGCGCGACCGCTACGGTCGCAGGTTCGAATCCTGCCTCGGGCATGGATGTGTGTGTCGTCCTTAGGTTGGTTAGGTTTAAGTAGTTCTAAGTTCTAGGGGACTGATGACCTCAGGTGTAAAGTCCCATAGTGCTCAGAGCCATTTTTGTATTGCACAAGAGACTACCAAAGTCATCAGTATGTCACAGCTAAACTGCGTCAATTTTCAGTGCGTCACGCGCACTCGCTCATGAAAATGGGTCGCAACTGCCGCGATGGAAGTAGTGACAAATCTGAAGTCTTCGTTAAGCACAGAATTATGGTAATTTGACAGAAATTCACCAAAGCTGCGTAATATGAAGTAGCACGAAGTATGAAAATGTAGTGCATCACATGACTTTCCTGAGGACGTATTCGAATTCTGCACCTTTTGATGAAGCCTGTCAGGGGTAGTAAATGAAATATTTTTTAAGCTTTCAGATGCCGAACGTGATAAGTACAGACTGATACAACTGTTTTTTTCATGAATTTTTTATTCCAGTCGTTAATTATTTGACACCATCCAGCATCCCTTCTTATCTCTTGCAGCTACTTGTGTGTCTTCTTGCTTCATATATTAACATCCCCCTTTATTAGTTTTCTTATCGAATCATTGTCTTCCTATAATGTTTTTTCCCCCTCTGTGCTCCTGACTGTCTCCTTGTAAAAGATTTTTCATAACCTTTATTCCTGGCTAAAATTTGTGGTGCCTCCCGCTTAGCCCGCTTGGAAGAATGATGTCGTTCTTCCTTCAGTCCTTTTACATGATCACATTACCTTGCTCCCTAAAAGGTGGATTCTTATTTTCTTCTTGTACTGTGTCTCTAAATTTTGGTGTTGAGGTTGTTATTCTCCTCTGTTACTATCATTTACCAAGTAACTCTTCTCTATAAAGTTTGAAAGTGCTTATGTCTGTTCCGAGGCACTGTTGCTGTCATTAGTATGAATTTTTTGCGCTTGCAGTAGAGTTTTATAAGTTGGACCGATTGACCGATCCGACGGTTCTTAGTGGAATATGTTATACATTATTGATACAAACACAGACGAAACTGGCGTAATATTCTACAATATTTATTAATTTATTTGTACAAACTGATTTTCGACTGTTAACGTCATCATCAGGTACAAAGATAAATGTGAAATTTTTGTTGGATCAGAGATTTTAAGTTAGTGTAGCTACAGAATACGTATGTCAATTTGTTTCCAAAGGTTTGCAGATTTTAGAGGAATACGAATTTTATTTCAAAAATATAAATGCGTCTTGACGCTTTTGTTTACTGGATGGAATAAACTATGTATGACATAGAAACCTCTCGTTTCACTGCGTACTTCAGTTGTTAAAATATCATGCTCTTGCTACTGGGACTACAAATTCATTCTTATCTCCTCTCGTGGCACCAAAAATTCAGTTATCGATTGACGTTGAATCCATACTCTGCTGGATCCACACCTTTCCTTGAATTTCTACGGATGGCGAACATCGGTCTTCCTTCTGCCGAGCTATTTTTCACGACCTTCGTGTTGACAAAAGAACGTGGAATTGAAAGGACACGTGGCGTTCATTTAGCGAGAGAAATACCCTTGCTTTCTGTTTGCTGAACAAACAACCCTTAGCGAACTTTTAATAAGCCCCGCTTATCATAATATCATGATATATGGAACTCCAATTAGTTGAGATATTCCTGCTGTCAATATTCTCTCGATACGTTACCTAATTCTCTGCGTCCACGTTTGCTTTTCAGTTTGACGTTGTCAAGTTAGTTACCCACAGCTCTGCATATTCCTCTGTTTTGGTCAAAAGGCATTGTAAGAATATATAATGGAAGAGCTTTATTGATGAAAATATTGTTGTATTGACTTGTTTCCGTGTACATACTTTTTTTCTGAAAGCAAGTTGATTTTTTCAGGATTCCCGTACACAATACTATTCCTTACTCTTTTGACTAAAAAATTCTATTTTTCAACATAATCTCCGTTCAATGCGACGGTCTGAACGCCACCTTACTGGGAGGGCACTTACTCCACTGGTCGACTTCGGAGTCAGCGTCTTGCTGCATCAGTAACCCCATCCTCTATGCACTGCTTCCTGCGGAGGGCATCATTCATTAGGCCTAACAGATTGAAATCGGAAGGTACGAGATACGAACTGAAGGGTGAATGAGGAAGAACAGTCAAATGCAGTTTTGTGAGCTCTTCTGAGGTGTGCAGACTTTTATGAAAGCTTATATGGCGATAGAGAAGGAAGTTCCCTTGCGTGTGCCGATCACCTCCAGTGGGAGCGTCCACACGTTGCAACAATGCAGGATTCGTAGCTGCGTCCGGCCGGTCGGCACGGGGGAGAGCGGACAGAACTGCGCGACCTTGTTGCAATGATAACAGAACCCTCGTCCAATGACTCACAATGTCAGGTCTCTGTAGGGCCTACGAATATCTGCGATGCTCCGGTTTTCCGTCAAAAGAACCTCATCGACCGTTCTCTGCTTGCAACAAACATTCGTTAAAGAAGTCATTTTGTAGGAAATTCATGAAACTGTAGGGACTGAAGCGGGAATATTCCACGAAGTTCCACAACAAATTCCTCATTTTTTCAACCGAAATTGGCCGAGAAAAAAAGTGTGGTGCGTTACTCATTGAACATCCCACGTACATGTGGTGATGGTGAGGATGTACGCTTGTGACGCCATACATTGTCTGAAGGCTATCAGTTTGTCATTGTGAAGATGGGCTGCTTTCGAAACGCTTCACTATAAAATTTCGAACAAACTACCATTTCAAACGACCCATTTAGTATTGACAAAAGAAGTGCTCTTAATCCTATTTCATGGTCACAGGCTTCATGTGCAAGTTTATGTAACAACTTTAGTGGCCAATAACTACTTTTCATCCTATGCAGAATGGAAATCAGTCCTGATTTCGCAGTATCGAAACTTAATTCAAAGCTTTCCCTTTTCAAGCCCAGTGTTCTTGCAGTAGTAATCTGTATTATGAATTCTGTAAATAACAGTGCTCATCTGCCTGAGGAGTACATCAAAAATATTCAACAACAGCTATATTCAGTGCTCTGTGATCATACGGGAAACGCTTCTGTACTTGACATCCTGAGCGTACGTAAGTGCAGTGCCTGCTAGCCCTAGAAGGTCGAAGCAAGTGGAGCAAGTCGATGGTGTATTACAAGGCGGCATCGTTGGCAGCAATCGACCTACTGACCCCACCCCGAGCAGCAGAGTGGTCTCACAGCGGGACCACGGGCCCGGAGAGCCTTCTCAGCTGGCCTGCCGCGGCGGATTACAGGAAGGGGATTGGGCTCTGCACGAGACTCGAGGGCAGCAGAGAGGCTCTCTCCTTCACGTTATCTGTTCGACTGAGACAAAGAGAGGATACTGCGTCTCACTCAAGGAGCGCGCGTGCAACAATTACTGTTTCAAAAGAGGTCAAATGAAAAGAATGACATTTTCCTTCAAATGCAACAAAGATAGCTGCAAACTATTTTACTTGACTCGTACTGATTGCATTGATTCACAACGAGTCCGTTTCGGTGGTATTGTCATTTTCAAATATTCCTGTTGAGATGTTAAAATTATTATAAGGTATACTTACATTACATTATATTATACTTAAGTCTAGGTGAAAAGGCGTCCATGTTGCATCCTGGAGAGAGTTTTCTGTCTGGTAATATATCGCTATTATGAATCATGTAGTTTCTTTTGTACTGGACATTTATTGATTTCATATAGTAGGGGAGACTGGGTACAGTTGAAACACAGGACGGTTCAAACAAAGCTAATATCTCTGGAACTGTTATTCAGGGATTGGGGGGCCTAATGGAACAAAAGAGCGGACGACAATTTCGAACACGAATCTCAGTGTTGCGCTGCTCCCAGTGCATTGTCGTCGCGTACAGGAGGCCGTATTGCTTTTCTACAGAGAAAAGTAAGTATTATTCTTCTGGCTTTTATGCTAATATTGTGTATTTCATTTAAGTCAAAGTACGGAGGGTTTGTTTGTGACTTTAATGAAGCTTGTAGAATTCGGCATAATGACTAGTTTTAATGCGTTATTATTACTACCGTTCCTATAAACTCTCTTGTTTCAAAGGTGGGGTTGGGGACGGTTGAAACAATTTTTGTGGGTACGGTTGAAACAGTAAATATATTATTTCGTTTTGTTTTGTAGATGCCGAGGGTTAGGGTGAGGAAGACTTCCAGAGGGCAGGTTGATTTGTCGAAGTATAAGGATGCATATGAAGAGGTGAATGCAGGAAACTCACTACGTAAAGCAGCGGACAAGCATGGAATAAACGACTGTTCTCTACTCCGGTACATACGAAAGCTAGACGCGACTGGCCAGGACGATGAAGGTATAGGATACAGAGTCCCCAACAAAGTTTTTAAAGAAGAACAAGAACAAGAACTATCAAAATATTTAATGCGATGTGCTGATATATATTTTGGTCTGTCTAAAAAAGGGGTGAGAAAATTGGCTTACGAACTTACAATTAAGTATAATTAATCACGACAACGAAATGGCTGGTGAGGAATGGTTTCGCATGTTTATGAGAACAAACCCTGAACTGTCCGTACGCGCTGCGCAAGCTACAAGCCTATCAAGGCGACTAGCTTTAATGAAACTAACGTCGATGCTTTCTATGACAATTTGGCCATTGTTATGGACTGTCAGAACTTTGAACCCCAAGACATATATAACACCGATGAAACAGGCATAACCACTGTTCAAAAATCAGACAGAGTTGTAGCCAGACGCGGTGGTCGTCAAGTAGGTTCAGTAAGTTCAGCTGAAAGGGGTACTTTAGTGACAGCAACCTTTGCAGCAAACGCCATTGACAATGTTATTCCTCCATTCTTCGTTCTTCCACGAGTGCGTTACCAAGACTATTTTGTTAGGGGTGGGCCAGTAGGGTCTGGTGGAACTGCAAAACCCTCTGGTTGGATGCAGGCTGAATCATATATGAATTTCCTGGAACACTTCAAGAAGCACGCGAATGTATCTCCGTCTCATAAAGTGTTACTCATACTTGATAACCACTCCTCACACATTCATATTGAGGCACTGGATCTTTGCAAGAACAATGGCATTGTCTTACTGTCTTTCCCTCCCCATTGTTCTCACAAACTCCAGCCACTCGATCGATCTGGATATGGCCCTTTCAAGAAGGCTGTAAACTCGACCTGCGATGCGCGGATGCGAAACCAACCAGGACAAACAATGTTAATCTACGACATTCCAGGGATTGTAGCCTCTGCTATGCCCCTCGCTCTGACATGTTCCAACATTCAAGCCGGCTTTCGCAAAACGGGAATTTACCCATATAACCGGCAGCTGTTTAGCGAGCTCGATTTTGCTCCTGCATTTGTAACGGATAGACCCAATCCTGGAAATACAGCTGAGTGTGCAGTTGTTCCTGTAATTAATGAAAATCCACATGAAGATGAAACACCACCATTAGACCTGTCGCCTTCTCTTTTAACTGAGGAACTAGACCTAGTAGCAGAGACAACAGTTCAACAACAGGGTATTAATAGCTCACCAGTTCCATCAAACCAGCAAGAAAACGTTGATGAACGTCAAGAACGAATAGACCTAAAACACCTACACTGTGCAGCAGCATTAAGCCTATCAATCAGGAAACTTTACTGAGACCCTCTACAAGCACACAAGCAATTTCTAATGATGCTGTTGTATTTACACTGGAAGCAGTACAGCCTTTACCGAAAGCACCCCCGAGGAAATGTAATAGGCCGAAAGGGCGAAAAACTAGAAAGTCAACAATTTACACTGCCACCCCAGAGAAAGAGGAGATAAGAATAGAACATGAAGCAAGATTGAAACGAGAAAAGCTAAGCAAGTGAAGAAAAGATTGGATGGAAGAAAAGGAAAAAAAAAATTTCAAAACGAAGAAAAAATAGCACTCAGCAGGAAATATCATCAGAAGAGGAAGACTGATACCGTATTGTTTGCTTATTGTCATATTCAGAGAGCAGAACCGGAGAAAAGCGAATTCAGTGTATTGGTTGTAAACAGTGGGCTCACGAAGAATGCACAGAAGGTGGACTTAGCTATGTTTGCCACAGATGTGACTCTGAATATTCAGATTGACCCCAAGCAAAAATTTTATTCTGTACGCTTATTTGTTTGAAGAAATGTTTCCTTTTAGTCTTTTCGTAATGTTCATTACTTGTCAAATGTTATTTGGAAATGTCTTTATTGGTATTAAAACCTCGAAGACTGATTAATTTTATCACAGAGTGCCATAATTATGCATATCACCAGAATCAGCCTACTTTTAAATAAAACAAGTTGCAATATTAGTCTATATTTTGTGTTATTTGCATGTGTTTCAACTGACTCAAATCACTGTTTCAACCGCCCCTGGTATGGGGACGGTTGAAACAAAACGGATATTTTCTTTTTTTAATTTGTATAATGTAAAATATGCTTTGCAGAAAGAAAAGTGCTATTGCCTTGTGTAGGTAGAACCGCGCTCTTGCATTTGACATATCATTATTGTCGATTGGTTTATAAACAACAATAATATGAATGATAAAAGCCAAATTCCCTTCAACTGCACCCAGTCTCCCCTACCTTTTGAAACTTATTTTACAGTTTTGGCTCTAGCGATGCTTTATGTTCGCAGAGTACCTAAATTATGTCGCGGAAGTTCAGGGATGGTGTTTGAGTTTCACTGACTGTAAATTTACAATTATGTCACGGAGGCAAGAAAACAAGGGATTGGGGCTATAGGCTTACGCTGTACGTTGTTTTGAAGCCAAAGTGAGCGGGTCCTGCCGCCATCTTGAAGAGCGCAAAACATTAGCAGACTGTTGATTACGATTGCTTCTTGTTCATTATTTCTGTCATGTGCACGCAACGGCTCTCTTAAATACTAAAAATACAGTGATTAAATGAATAACATAACATAAGGAGGCAATTTCGAACGTTTTTCTGTTCTTGATGCGTCATTTCTTGCGATAGGCCACATTTGGTCTCGATAATGTAAGTTTTTTTTGTTAATAGTTTCGAATAACCAAGAAGAGAAGGATATGATGCGAAAAGGATGCTTTCGTAATGCAATTAATTCCACTTTTATGAATTTGTTCCCCGACAGAATATGAAGATGTAACTTAAAAATCAGTGCTTGTTTGTTTACTGGTACCGCATCTTGTGCGTAACATCTTCAGCTTCCAACTCCTATGCGCAACATTTTTAAAGTTCACGTTTGCAAAAAAAGCTTACCTACGTGCTCTTTAGTAGCCGTTAAATGTGTGCAGTGAATATAGCATGCCACCGTATCTTGCACATTTCAACAAAGTGAACAGTTATTGAAATGTCAAAGAGACAGAACTGCTGAGAGGTGTACCTCAGTAGTGGACCAAATTTCATATCACCCTACTCTGAATTGTTGCCAAATTTATTCCAGAGCGAATGGTGGTATCACCAAACTCTACATGAATGACAAATTTATTCAAGAGGGAATGGCGGTATCACTCAAATCTGCATGGTTGCCAAATATATAACTCCCCTTAACCTATTGAACTCTTTCGATTGACAGGTCCTTAACCTAATGTAATGTTTCACTTTATCTCGGTCTGATAGCAAATTAATTAAATTGTGACAGCTGACTTCACATCCTCCTCTCCTTAACCGATAGTTCTGCTAAGTGGTTTGTGACCTCCAGGGGATAATCCCTCCATCTCTCTCTCTTCCCCACCACCTACCTCACACCTCTGGTTTTTTTTTAAATGGTTCAAATGGCTCTGAGCACTATGGGACTCAACTGCTAAGGTCATTAGTCCCCTAGAACTTAGAACTAGTTAAACCTAACTAACCTAAGGACATCACAAACATCCATGCCCGAGGCAGGATTCGAACCTGCGACCGTAGAGGTCTTGCGGTTCCAGACTGCAGCGCCTTTAACCGCACGGCCACTTCGGCCGGCTCACACCTCTGGGAACTTCCCTCATCATTTCAAGAACACTTTTGATATCAAATAAATTGACTAATTAATGAAATCTATCAATTAATTACCCCCTCCACCTCCTCCTAGGAAATTCCCCCCTTCCACCACCACTTCCCTCCCCCCCCACTGGAAACTCCCGGGTCTTTGATTGAGAGGAAGAATCCCACGACAGGAAATACAATTACATAGCAAAGGATATACTGTTCATTTATAAAATTCAGTTTTCTGGGCTCAGATCTCTGTTTTATATGACGATAAAAGGTCACATCAAGCAATTATATGTCCTAATTATATAATTACACTGCTGTAGATTGGTGGCATTGTCTTGTTGGGAAATTTACCCGTGTGTGGTCACCTTAACATGCACGGATCGAATGAGCTAGAGTACAATGCCACTACCAGAGGCCACCCCACCCACCCCACAGCTCATCTCCTACCTCCCCACCCCTCCCAGGAAAAGTTGGCAGGACAAAGACTCCCTCTGTGCTTGAGAGGAAGAATCTCATAATACGAATTTCAAATAAAATTCAGTAACACAGTGAGGAATATTCTTCAATTAATCAGTTTGTGGGAGACAGCGCTTCCCCTCTTGGGTAGAGCTCAGTTTTGAACCCCTCTCCTCCCGCAAGATGTAATAATTGTTAGCACCGAGGAATGAAGTGCAGTATAGAAGCTACCGTTCTGGGTCTCCCGTGTGTCTGGCGATCGTCAGGCCGCTTGGAAGACGGTAAAAATCTGCTCAGTGTTCCAATTACACATCACGCTACGAAATTCCGTCAGTTACAGACCGGATATCTGAATCCTTTGATCTCATGCCTACCAAACAAAGCATCAAATGGTAGCATGCTGTTGATCAGGAAATTCCAGATTCGCATCGTGTCTCTGTCTCTCTCAAGAGGCCACTTCCTGTTTGTCTGTCTGAGCCAACGTCTCCAGACACACAGGCGGAGGTTTTCATCTCCACTCAGAATGCTAATGACTAATGACCACAGATGTTAAGTCCCATAGTTCTCAGAGCCAGCCATTTCAGAATGCTAATGCTAGGGACAAACGGAGAGGTGATACAATTTTGATATCAAAAAAGAGGGAAAAATTAGGTTTGCTCTATCATAGCAAATTAATTGCTTAACAATTTACAGGAGTCAAATAGATCACTTAAAACCGTCAACCATATGAGGATACTTCTTTGCAATAACAACATATTTACAACGTTTGAGGATCACACACAAACATTATGCAAATGAAGTAATGAAATTTCCGTAACAGATAGATCACAGCGCTAAATATATCTCAGATCTTGTATGCATCGACGTTTGAGAGCCGCGCGGGATTAGCCGAGATGTCTAGGGCGCTGCAGTCATGGACTGTGTGGCTGGTCCCGGCGGAGGTTCGAGTCCTCCCTCGGGCATGGGTGTGTGTGTTTGTCCTTAGGATAATTTAGGATGAGTAGTGTGTAAGTTTAGGGACTGATGACCTTAGCAGTTAAGTCCTATAAGATTTCACACACATTGGAGCATTTTTTTCGACGTTTGAGAGCACGAACACCCCCTCTCCACCACAACGTTTCCAGTAAACATATGCGGTGAAAAAAATTCTACCCATCACACAAACACGCGATCACGAAGTGTGCACTGTCCGCCGACTGCAGGGTCGTCCCGTCAGCGATGGCCGGGAGAGACCCGAACCCATGCCAGCCATGCTGGCGGCTGCACGATCATGCCCCTGCATCCACACGCCCACCGTATCAAACGCTTAGAGGTCGGAGCACCAAGCAGTCAACCGATCAATTTTCATAGGGGGAATAATAGCACTCCGTCATCAGGCCACAAGTGGCCCATCGGGACCATCCGACCGCCGTGACATCCTCAGCTGAGGATGCGGATAGGAGGGGCGTGTGGTCAGCACACCGCTCTCGCGGTCGTTACGATGGTTTTCTTTGACCGGAGCCGCTACTATTCGGTCGAGTAGCTCCTCAGTTGGCATCACGAGGCTGAGTGCACCCCGAAAAGTGGCAACAGCACATGGCGGCCTGGATGGTCACCCATCCAAGTGGCGGCCACGTCCGACAGCGCTTAACTTCGGTGATCTGACGGGAACCGGTGTATCCACTGCGGCAATTCTGTTGCCCAGGGCGAATAATCGTCGAGCACAAACACCCATCATATTGAATCTTCTCACCCAACACACACGTCCGCTTCTGTCACTGTTCACTCAGCACATGGGCCCCTTCTCCAGCCCCCGCTACCGAGGACAAAATCAGACAGGTCGGCACATTCTTCGTACCTGTCACAGTCTGAGCTGATTAGAGACTTCTGGTCACCGAAGCTTTGTGACTACTCCTGCCCCCAGCCACGGTGCACTGCGAAACGAAAAGCTGCGGCTTGGATGTGTACAGTAATTATAACCAATTCCAACAGGCTGTAGAGCCCCCCCCCCCCCCTCCAGTTTAAGACATCCGAGACAGCGATGTTGTTGGCCATACACTTCGAAATTCTCACCCCAAATTTACATTTCTCTCTTTTATATGATTTTCGAAGACAGAAGACATCGGGCCATACACGTGTTTTCACATCGCTAAAATATTGTTATCTTTGCGAAAATCCTGTAACAGTGCAGCATAGACTATATTTCCTCTAAGTATTCTCTCATCAGGTAAAAACATCTGCCCTAATCAGCTTAATATCTGTTATGTCCTGCATCACAGGACAATAATATTAAACTCATTTGTGGCTTATGACGGACTTCTAAGATCTGCCTCTGTTGGTGGATGACTCCTCACTTTCGAACTCCCTTAAAGTAACCAAACGCTTCCCCACATACGAAGTTCAAAAATGTTCAAATGTGTGTGAAATCGTATGGGACTTAACTTCTAAGGTCATCAGTCCCTAAGCTTACACACTACTTAACCTAAATTATCCTAAGGACAAACACACACACCCATGCCCGAGGGAGGACTCGAACCTCCACCGGGATACGAAGTTCCATAAGGTAACTGCACAGAGAAGTTGTAAAAATGAGGTTTTTTACTGCATATCACTCTATAAATGCGGTAATACATCTGATTTTATTACGGTGGTCGTCTCCCCCTCTGTAGGTGGCAGATTGAAATTTCGTTAAAAGATATCGCTGCAACGAAAAAACGCCTGGTTACCGCTCTGACTCCCAAATCATATCTATGGTACTCTTTCCATCGCTTCCCCCCGCCAGACGTCACATCATTGCTATCAGATTGATGGGCTACTTACTTAAATTAACCATGAGACTCACTTTGCATGGCGAGCAATATTTTTCTTTTCTGCGGTCGGAATACACTCTCCAGGTAAGGGAAATGGGAGTCCCTGGAGGGAGGACGATGTTCTTTTCGAGGAACGCTACTGACAATCGGTATTTGAAGCTGACTGTAGAAGGATTCTACCACCTGCAACATACATTTCACGTAAGGGCTGCACTATTAAAAATATGATTACAAAAACTATCTTGCAGTAACACTTCATAACAGCATAACAGCAGTTCTACATCCACAAACAACAGTCGTTGATGATATCAGTTTTAAAAACTATTCATTCTTTATAAATCGAGGTATGGTTCTGCTTCCGAATGAAATGGCCTTCCTCACAAATACCACAACACTGAATGAAGACTGTGATTACAGGGTATGTATGACCGAAAATGAGGATACACTTCACCAGTGGTGTAAGATCGCAATAAAATCAGTCTTGTCACTGAGTTTAGAAAGTAATTCTGCTAAGGTTGATTGAGAATGATCACATACAATAGATGCGAGTAGTGGGGCAAGGCGGTTTCCACCCCAAAGTACCGTTATCCATGATGTCTGCTGTGACGTCAGCAGATGATACAAGTACCGTTATCCGAAATGGCGGCTTTTGGCAGGAAGATAGGTCAGTTCGGCTACCTCAGCTAACCTAAGAAAGAGCCACCCTCCCCCAGGGTGGCAAGTAGGAATTTTGGAGGGAAGATAACTCAATTCGGCTACCTCTACTAACCTAAGAAAATGGCGGGAAAGAAAGGGCACTTGAACTACCTCCACTCTCCACTAACCTAAGTCACTCGACTGCCACTTCTTCCTAGGAACAGATGCCAAGTTTGAATTTTGGTGGGGAAAGAAAGGGCACTTGGGCAGCCTTTACTAACCAAAGAAAATGGCAGAAAGAAAGGGCACTTGGGCTACCTCCACTAACCTAAGCCACCTCTTCTTAGGAACTTAACATAACTCTTTATTTAAACAATTAGAACCAGTACCACCAACAACTGTGTTCGCCATCCTCTTGGAAAATGGGCATGGATTTTACTCTAAGAGCTTACTCCTGCAGCTGAGGCGAGTTGGTTTGGTGTCGCCCCCCACAAGGGCTGCTCATTCAATTCGAATGTAATGTGTTTAATTTCCATTAAATTTGTTTACATATTCATAAATTTATTTAAATTTATTATCTACCTACAGCAATAGCAGCTTAGTTTGATGTTCCCACCACCACAAGAGGCTTAGTTATCATGTGTCACTGTTCAATTAGCGAGATGTTGGTACCAGACAGGGCGGGTTTTAATAGCTGTATTACATGCACCCATTCAGCTGAGGAATGGAAGCGAGCATTGATGCTGGTCTGATACTATATACTCCAGCGATCACCATCTACATTCAGTGTTACGTATTTGTCTGGACAAAAAACTACCATATTCAGAGGTAATGCCATACCTCGAATTGTAAAGCAGGTATAGCTTCTAACATGGATACTTGTATGCACCTGTAGAACCAAGACTGCTTATGATGGTTGTGTTTTTTAACATCTGACTGTTTGTAAGACGATTATTCCTCTCTTTCTAGGACACAATGGTACGAATCGCAAGAAAACTTATTAGATATGTCCACCCATGGACGATTTTCGCTTAGTATTATTTCGTACTGCAGGCAATAAGTTATCGACCAAGTATTATACTTGATAGTAGGGGATGTGTGATAGGGTCGCCTTGAGCATGATGTATTTCGACATGATTATGTCCAGTAGTAAGGAAGGTATGGATTTGACGTGTAATACTTTCCTGGCATATGTCACATCATAAGAATAGTACAGATATTTCTATTTCCAGAGGCATAGCCGCAAAGAAGATGTATTTCCAATACTTAGCTCATTATCGAAGCCGGCCGGAGTAGCCGTGCGGTTCTAGGCGCCACAGTCTGGAACCTAGCGACCGCTACGGTCGCAGGTTCGAATCCTGCCTCGGGCATGGATGTGTGTGATGTCCTTAGGTTAGTTAGGTTCAATTAGTTCTAAGTTCTAGGCGACTAATGACCTCAGAAGTTAAGTCGCATAGTGCTCAGAGCCATTTGAACCATCATTATCGAATTTCATTCAACTGAAACACCGCACCTCCACTTCCCAGCAAATTAGGGACACTGTTGCTCCTGGGGTATCGGCGAGGACCATTCGCAACCGTCTCCATGAAGTTGGGCTACGGTCCCGCACACCGTTAGGCCGTCTTCCGCTCACGCCCCAACATCGTGCAGCCCGCCTCCAGTGGTGTCGCGACAGGCGTGAATGGAGAGACGAATGGAGACGTGTCGTCTTCAGCGATGAGAGTCGCTTCTGCCTTGGTGCCAAAGATGGTCGTATGCGTGTTTGGCACCGTGCAGGTGAGCGCCACAATCAGGACTGCATACGACCGAGGCACACAGGGCCAACACCCGGCATCATGGTGTGGGGAGCGATCTCCTACACTGGCCGTACACCACTGGTGATCGTCGAGGGGACACTGAATAGTGCACGGTACATCCAAACCGTCATCGAACCCATCGTTCTACCATTCCTAGACCGGCGAGGGAACTTGCTGTTCCAACAGGACAATGCATGTCCGCATGTATCCCGTGCCACCCAACGTGCTCTAGAAGGTGTAAGTCAACTACCCTGGCCAGCAAGATCTCCGGATCTGTCCCCCATTGAGCATGTTTGGGACTGGATGAAGCGTCGTCTCACGTGGTCTGCACGTCCAGCACGAACGCTGGTCCAACTGAGGCGCCAGGTGGAAATGGCATGGCAAGCCGTTCCACAGGACTACATCCAGCATCTCTACGATCGTCTCCATGGGAGAATAGCAGCCTGCATTGCTGCGAAAGGTGGATATACACTGTACTAGTGCCGACATTGTGCATGCTCTGTTGCCTGTGTCTATGTGCCTGTGGTTCTGTCAGTGTGATCATGTGATGTATCTGACCCCAGGAATGTGTCAATAAAGTTTCCCCTTCCTGGGACAATGAATTCACGGTGTTCTTATTTCAATTTCCAGGAGTGTATGTGGACTATTTTGTAGGATGATTCTGTCTCTGCGCGGCCTGTGGCGAGAATGAATTTCGTATCTCGGTAACGGAAGGGACCTTCCGAATGTAGTTGACTTAACTGTGAGAAAGACCTTATTTGACTGTAAATTATACGGGTGATCTGGAATCTGCTAAATTACCGACATCTGTATTTGGGAATGGAAATATCGCGTAAATGTCTTCACAGACGTGAAAAAGCTATACCGATTTTGCTCATAAAACTAATTGCAATTGGACTTTGTCTATTTTCGTGGAAAGAGGACATTTATTATGATGGAAAATGTTTTTAATAGTTGCTTTATTATAGGGGTCGAGATAATATTAAATAAATAATAGAGTGCAGAACAGCAGACGAATACACTGCCAGAGTGTTCCACATGATGTTAAAGAAAAGTCTCAGAATGATAGGGGTTGAGCGCTCTGTAGCTATTAGGGCCGGATGCGCGAGTATGCTTTTAGATGAGCAAATACATTTGGGGGAAAGCCGTACTGCTATTGTATCGGTGTATCGATTCAGATGGCGGTCAGCTGGGAAGGTACGTGGGGCTTTCACTTGCTGGCCAGCAGGGAGCCACACGGGACCACGAGACTGTTGCGTAGTAGCTCGATGCACCCATTCAACTGAGGAATGGAAGTGGGCATTAATGCTTGAACATATGATGAGAAAGAATACGGTCCTGCAAATAAATGTTTTGCACTAGAGATACATTGCACAATGCATTGAAACATTTGTCTCTGCTTGAATTATCTGTCATTTCTAAAACCTACATAGAACGTCCCCCAGCACATGAGACAGCTGCCTCCGATCCACCAGACCAAAGGACTGGCCCAGTTCACCGCTGGACGGGGCCTCAATATGTCACGTGATCGTGCAGTTCAATCCATAGGAGCATAATGACGTCACGTGTTTTCCTCAGCTGCAAGTCTCCTCCAGCGGTCTGGAGTGGGAATACTGGTCACAAATGGAATCAACCTGTTCTGGGCAGCTGGAGGAGAGGAATGAGTGTACTTTATTTCTTTCTTTAACAATTTATTTAAATACGGATTTCTTCTAGTTTATTTATCACGCTGATACAAAATACTCACACTGCCTGCGGTCTGAAGTGGGAAAAATGATGTCGAAAAAGGAATTAGCCTCTTCTGGGCTGCTGGAGAGAGGAACGAGTTTACTTTATTTATTTGTTCCACAATTTATTTAATCACGAATTTCACATAATTTATTTATTACGCTAATGCAAAACACTCACCCTTACATGCTCTGAGTCACAATATACACAGACATCGAAACTACTCCTAAATAACGCATTACGCTGATGTGCAGAGACGCAAACTGTGGTGGTCAGTCCACCCTAATCAGGCATTTGTTTTTGAGCGGGAGGGCCGGGCCACATAAGCAACATTCACAGTTTATAACAAAAACACTTTTATTAAACTTTTCTTTAGGAAATAAAATTTTATCTTTAAAATTTTTGTGATAAGGTAAGTTAGCAAAGAATCCTTACAAGCACGGGCAAGCGCCCTATTCAAACAACAACATTAATCTTTAAACATGCATTAAGTGGTTCGCAAGTTAATTAAATTCTGTACACAGCAAAGCTCGCAAAAGGAAACTACAGTAATGAGACAAAGTTTAACCAATCATGGATATCACAATTATTTTTAAATAATATACAAACAGATACACCCCTTCGTGACAGATTTTCAAAACAGGTGACGTCACATAGGCACGGGCTAATTCAAGTAGCAGAAGGGTGGCGGGGGGGGGGGGGGGGGGGGAGGGGCACTAGACCCAGACCAGAGGCGGCTAGACAGAGTGCCGCACACAGAACACTATAACATACTGAAAAAGGTCTTAGAGCCCGTACTACTACACAATTTCAGAGAAACGGGGGATGGGGGTAGAAAACGGGAAACATTAATCATTAATTCCTCAAACGTAAAATAACTACGATGTATAAAATAATAGCCTATTTCACGAACACTAAAATAACATAGTCAAGGGTGAATCAATAACTAATGCCCTTGACGTAATCTTAAAGGACGAGGGCGAATAGCATAATACCAAGTCAACTTAGAAATTTAAACTACACTAGTAGGTTAACATACGCTTACTGAAACTGGGGAGCTAATTTAAATTACCCCTTAACAGGATACTGATAAACTTAAACAGTAAAGTAAGACTGTTTACGAGTGAACAAGTGATGCAATTAGATAACACGGAACGTACAGATTCAATGTTACGCCTGTGCTTTGAACCAACTATAACAACGTCCACACAGCTCAATGCACCAGGAAAAATATTACAGTTTCACCATACTGGCTTATGCCGTCCGTCACTCCGAACAGCAATACCTCGCTTACTCGGACTGTATCACATCACAAAATCTAGATAAACCTTTAACCAAACACAATAACGCGTGTTTACTTTAACAGCACTAAATAGAGGGGACCTTTTGGTAGGCAGGACAACAGTTTCCAGTCATGGTGCCGATACTTGGGAAGCAAGGATCAGTATAATATGCGCACCAAAAACATGAGAAGTAATTGTCACCAAATCTTTTATGAACTCCTTTACAGATCCAAATCAGGGCCGCACTACTCGATTCGGGCAATGTGGCCGAGACCAGTTCCCACACTGCAAGCCAGATTTGGTCTTGCAAACGCGTCAAACACACCACAACCTCTGCGTCGTGCCCCGGCCTGCTCAGCCACGCTCCCCCTGATTCCCCAGCGTCGCGCGGCTCTCCGGCTGTCCCTCTCTAGCGCCACACGCCCGTCGTGGCCAACAACCACGTCAAACGGCCGAGCCCAAAGATCACACCATGCCGACCCGATCGATCAATCAATCGATACGAGCCGGCACGGCTCACAAACAACTCCTAAATTACCCAAGTAATCCACTAAACACCATACACACTTTCAGACTACTCCTAGATCACCGAAATAATGCATGCTAACACCTAAAAATAATTCAGTGCACAAACACTCGGTGCACGTAAATAAACCCTGATTCTTATGGATGGAAAGCCTAAGTGCACACCCGTAAAACATGAAAACTATCCACATACGGAAGGTTATGTTAGCCTACTTTATTTATTTTGCTCGGCACACTGACTCAATTATCCATCCTAATTACTTAATTAATCACAAAGGTCAGTCCTAATTTCACAACTATATGCAAGGCGCTGCACAAGAATGGCTTAAATCGCAAAAACTGACCACTAGTTTTATCCTGCTGGGGAAGAAGATTATACCACTCGAAACCCGCCACAGAAACATGCAAACTCTACCCTACACCTACAAGATAGAGGGAAAAACGTTCAACCGACTAGATCCTGGTGTTGGACGGAGATGAGTTTAAAAGAAATTGTATTACCTGCAAGCATATAGTATCTATCCCTGTTGACATCACAGTTCACTACAGACGTCTACTACAAATCACCCTAACCGAAACAAATACACGCTATCACAGTTGATGGAAAAAAATGCATCACAATACTGGGGCAAATTCTCGTCCTAAGACACTGTGTTCTCACCCCTGCACAATCACAAACTAGGTCATTGAGCTACTACGCCATCAGTCTCGTGGTCCCATGTGGCTCCATTGCTTTTAGCAGTTACAGCCACTGGTGAATCATATTGATGATACCCTCATATATTGAAATGAGTAACCTTTTTCGAACCTATCTGCTAAGGTCCCCGTACCGGAAAATTCCAGCCTGTTTTTTAAACAGTCTCTCTGCATCTTTTAAGCGCTCCTCAGTCTCTGCCCCATCCTTTCTGCAGTTCCAATTTAAGCGGGAACTGAGCTGAATTTATTGAGCGCTGTATCTACCAGCTTCTGTATCCCATGGAGAAGCAGCATAAGCTGAGTTAACGCAACAGGAAGGCGTTTGACCACTCAATTGTAAAGGATCATGTTATCATAGCCCCACCAGCCACATACAATGTGTAAGGCCAACGCCAAATGAAGCTTTCTCCTGCAATATGAGGTAGTAGAAAAGGCAGTACAAACACAGTAATGCTTGTTATTGAGAAAATTAGGAAGGCTTCACATCATAGGTGGACTGGAAGAAGGACGAAGGTTTTGCTACTGCATTGCAGTGCTTTTGCGAACTACATACAGGTACTGCAGTCTGAAGGAGATCTGCGTCCCCCAGGGTGCATTCATGTCTGTCACCTAAACATTCTCCCTATCTTCGTTATTTTGTACAATCCAACAGAGAAAAACTGCAAACTATAATAACTTCACTATCAGTGCACCCTGTGGAGAGTTCGATAAGAGATTACCATGTCCTTCTCTTCTGATATATTGAAAACATGTTATTAAATATACAGGACTGATCCACTGGAGCAAGTGACCAGCGATTGAAGTTGCTTGCACAGACCAGTGTAAAGTTTCGTCACCCATACTGTAGGAGGACCATATCCCACAGGCACTCTCAAGAGGGGGTCCCTGTGCTGTACTTTCATTAACAGTTTGATACACTGTTTTTTCTGCTGTAGCACATCCAAGCAGTGTATGACTACAGGTTTGTACACTGCCATACATTTGGCTTTTCCATCATGACTTTGAGGTCTGTGCCAGAGGCTAAACTGATATTAACATGTTTTGATCCATTGCCTCTCACAGAAAGCTGAACATCGCATGGTATAAACTATGCTGCTCCCACAACACACGTGATGCATGAAATGAGACAGAGATGGTGTTTCTTATTGCCAAATATGTTGAAGACATAACAACGTATGGAAACTGGAAGAGTTTGCAACATTGTGAAGCGTTTCAAAACAGCTGCCCTAAGGTGATGTGCTCTACATTTAACATTATCTTTCACAGTGATGGGGTAGCTGATGTCTAAGTGTTCCATTTAGAAGAGACCAAGAGCACTGATTCTTTACATTGCAGTTATGTAGGTGATCACTGTATCGGTGTTGTCCATCTCCTTGCAGGTGTTGCTCCCATGAGATTCTCTCCATCTAAAATGAGTATTGTTAGTCAGTCATTATGTGGTAATCAACAGCATACCAGTGAACAGATGGGATGGAAAAGACACCATCGGTATGGGATAATGTACTGTAATAGGCCCCACAGTTAATATTGTGATCAATTTCAGCAATTTTATAAGTTTTTCCGTAATTTCAGTGCCGATAAATTATTCGACACCATACTTCCCAGTCTCTGTATCATCACTGTAGAACCCTTCGACTACATTGCATGTAAAACATACTAGATTATGAATGTAGATAGACGGCTGTGCAGTATATCCAGACATTGTTAATTTTCGAACATATACACCTAGGTATACCAGACAGCGTCCTATACAATGCAGTTAGGTTATCCAGATATTTCATGCACTTCAATCATAGTGCATAGTTTACAATTACAATTGCCGATCTTTGTCTATGTGGATGTGAATCACAGAGTATCCTCACATTCTTAGGATAAAGTTGGAGGTTGAAAGGTCTCCCTGCATTGTCTTTGACTGGCCCTCCCTGCAACAATCTCGTCGATTTAATTTGCAGCTGACCAGAAGTAGGAGGGTACTATACCCGCAACGTTCCATGTCTCGTGAAGGAACAGAGCGAGCTGAGTCCGTAACTGCTTTTCCAATGAAGACGTCTCCACACCAATCCTCTCATGGCACACATTCAGATGCACAAGATCTCTCCACATGTGCGCTTATTCGAGGAGGTTAGCACCCCTTATCGTTGTGTAATATATATGAGAGTGTTGTGGTGATGTAACAGATGATTAAGAAGAAAAGTGTGGTTTGGCATGTTGGAGCTCTAGATGGGCGAAGTTTGAAGCATTTTAGGTAAATTAACAGCGCTATCAGTTCTAAACTATTGTTGTAGTATCGGGGGTCAATACCAATAAGGTACTGGCATGAGAGAAATGATCAGAGAACATAAACATATGAACTCCTAATGCTACATTGTTCATCAGTTAAACATCCAACATCTGACATACATCCACACTGCAAATTATCTATCCTACTCACTATGGTGACAAACTTTAAGGTGATAAAACTACTTCCTTAACATAGATTATTTATGATACATGCACAATATAGTTTTCTGGAGGTGTAAGCACCCACTGTTCACATCCAACTACAGTTTAGAAATTATACTATACTCATATCAGTCCTATACAATGTTCGTCAGCAACGGAAAACGCCTCTAACAAGGCAATAGGCAACCTCATAGCGATGGTGTCTGACATGTGAAGTTACAAGCCATGTCTCAGTAACTCCATAAATAGAACAACTGTCAAGCAAAAGTATACACAGGATTTACAGTAAATGACAAACGCCTGTCACTAACGTAGAATTACTCCAGTTATGAAACTGAAGATGTGATTTATATCCAAGATGTAGCAGGGGAACAGAGTACTTCGCATACAGCTTTGATTGTCTAGAGGAGGGTGTTGAAATGATTTTTCCATCGATGGACTCGATTAATCACATGTGAGTTGTAAGGCCTCTGTTTTCTGTGGTGTGGAGACGTCTGCTGTTAACTATTGGAGGTATATAGCGCTTCTAAGTCACACACACAATACGCAATTGTATACGAGTCAATCGCATGTTACATTACACAAGTGATGGACGCCACGAGAACAACAGAACAAATTGTTAAAAGCGTGATAAATGACCTTAAGCCAAATCTCCTTCTCTCTAGAATGCATCATCAGTCTACCATTAAATCATACCTCCTTACAACCTTTCTCAACCGATCACCCCATCTACTTTCTATCAACCTGTAAGGTAGATCTATGTCAGTTTACAGGCTGATGATTCTCTCTTCCACGAAAGCATCAAACACAGCAGTCTACTTGTATGTATCACTATTACTTCAATAGATATGCAGTAGAATGTTGTTAAACGACCACACAGTCATTGTTACGTATGGTAGTAGTTAACTGACATCTCACTGTTTTCGTTGTTGGCGAGTGCAGAGAAGCACATTGCAAATACTGTTTGTTAAGATTTAAAACACCTAACCAGTCTTGGACAGGGTACATTCTGTTGTTGTGTATTACAGTCCCTCAGCTGGTAGTACAACACTCTTGAGTTAAGGACACTTTATAAAAATCTAGAAGGTTGTTGCCGATAACTTTAGGGTCACACCTTGGTTTGTGATCCGACGTATGTAAATTTATTACTCTACATTTGGCGGTCATCCGCGTTAAACACTCGATTCCAGACGTCTTATCGCTGTCGGGGAAAAATGACTGTTTCCCTGATTGCCAGTGCTTCCATGTCAACTTCTTCTCGTATTCCTCCTCCTGTCACATACTTATTCCAATACACAAGGATTTTCCTGTGATAAGCAGAAGACATACAAATACTCCCTTATTCCCCCTCAGTTTCCCCGAATTTTGCCTTATTTTCCCTGAATTTATGTGCATTTAGCCTCAATTTCCGTAATTTTAACGATTTTATGTCACTTCTGCCCATACGGTCATTACACCACTTCTTGTAACGTATTCTAAAAGCGCTTGTAAATGTAGTGTAGTTGTCAATACCTAGCGCTTAACGCTAAATACATATAAACTGAGAGAAAATGCACCAAACGAGGATAAATTGAGTGGGAATGAGGAAGTACTTGCATGTGCTTAGAGCACGAAAATTCTTGTGCATGGGAACGAATATGTGACAGCAAGATGTATACGAGAAAAAATTGACGTGAAAGCAGCAGGAACCAGGAAGCAATCGTTTTTCGTCGATAGTGATAAGACGGCTGGAATAGAACGTTTAACGTGGATGAACACCCAATGCAGAGTAATAAATTTACATATCTCGAATGGCAAGCCTAGATGTGACCCTAAAGTTATTGGCAACCACCTTATAGATTTATGTAAAGTGTCCTTAGCTAAAGAGTGTTGTATTACCGGCTAGGGGACTGCAAATTACAATTATAGAATGGATCGTCTGCTTGACACTGTACTAGACTGTTTAGGGGTTTTAAATCCTAACAAACAGTATTTACAATGTGCTTCTCTGTACTCTCCAACAACGAGCCTTGCGGTGTGAGCTAGCAAATACCTTACAGGACAGTTGCTGTATGGGTTTTTAACATCATTCTACTGTATGTCTATTGAGGTAATTGTGATACATGAAAGCTGACTGCTGTCTTTGACTCTTTCCTGGAAGATAGAACTATCTGCCTCTAAACTAACATAAATGTACGTTGAAGGTTGATAGAAAGTAGGTCGGTCGAGAAGGGTTGTAACGAGGCATGATTTAATGGTAGACTGATGGTGGATTCTACAGAGAAGGAGATGTTGCTACAGGTCATTTATCACGCATTTAACCATTTACTTCTATTGTTCTCTCGGCTTGCATTACTTATGTAGTGGAACTTTCGATCGACTCTTATGCAACTGCGTGTTCAGTGTATGACTTAGAGCGCTATCTGCCTGCATAGTTAACAGCAAACATCTCCACTCCATAGTCAACAGATGCACGGGCGATGAATGATGTCCATCGATGGAACACATATTTCAACACCATCCTCTAGAAGAACGAAGATGTATGCGAAATACTCTATTTTTTTGCCACATCTTGGATATAAATCGAATCTTCGGTTTCATAAATGGAGTGATTCTAAATTAGTGACAAGTATCTGTGATTTACTGTAAACCCTATAAATAAATTTGACTGACAGTTGTCCTATTTATGTAGTTACTGAGGCATGGCGTGTAACTTTGAATTCAAACACCGCTGCTCTGAGTTTGTCTATTTCTTTGTAAAAGATATTTTCTGTTGCTGACAATCACTTTTTAGTGACAACAACCTAACCTACGTACATGTAGACCTACCTATCCAACACCAGCCTATTTGCATCTTTTTCCGGAATACTTCCCGCCAGCAACTTCGTCAGTTTTTCAGGAATAACCAAATATATCACGATTAGAATTTACAAATCTTTATCATCTGTCTGATTTTAAAACTTCCTGGCAGATTAAAACTGTGTGCCGGACCGAGACTCGAACTCTGGACCTTTGCCTTTCGCGGGCAAGTGCTCTACCAACTGAGCTACCCAAGCACGACACACACCCCCTCCTCACAGATTTATTTCTGCCAGTACCTCGTCTTCTACCTTCCAAACTTGACAGAAGCTCTCCTGCGAACCTTGCAGAACTAGCACTCCTGAAAGAAAGGATATTGCGGAGACATGGCTTTGTTTGGAAGATAGGGGACGAGATACTGGCAGACATAAAGCTGTGAGGACGGGGCGTGAGTCGTGCTTGGGTAGCTCAGTTGCTAGAGCACTTGCCCGCAAAAGGCAAAGGTCCCGAGTTCGAGTCTCGGTCTGGCTCACAGTTTTCATCTGTCAGAAGTTTCATATCAGCGCACACTCCGCTGCAGAGTGGAAATCTCATTCTGGAAACATCCCCAAGGCTGTGGCTAAGCCATGTCTCCGCAATATCCTTTCTTTCAGGAGTGCTAGTTCTGCAGGGTTCTCAGGAGAGCTTGTGTAAAGTTTGGAAGGTAGGAGACGAGGTACTGACAAACATAAAGCTGTGAGGACGGGGCGTGAGTCGTGCTTGGGTAGCTCAGTTATTAGAGCACTTGCCCGCGAAAGGCAAAGGTCCCGAGTTCGAGTCTCGGTCCGGCTCACAGTTTTAATCTGCCAGAAAGTTTCATATCAGCGCAACTCCGCTGCAGAGTGGAAATCGCATTCTGTCTGATTTTACTTTCGAATTTACTTTTGAGGTTTTCAAAGTATGTAAGCTTATATCATACTTTCTGATGTACGAATAGTTAGTTAGTTAGTTTCATATTCCATGTAGCGCTTGCACCGTAAATCGTAACGTAATCATGTAGAGCAGTCATTCTATATTAACATCAATTTTTTTGCCTCCAAGCTAATCATTTATTAGCTTTTTATTTATTTTTATTTTTTTAATTAAAGACAGAGAGAAGTTAGTAATTCTTACCTATCACCACTCATACATTACAATAACAGATAGTCTTTTGCGGAATAGGTGGAGTTATCGAAGGCAAACGTTTTCAGTTTGGTTTGAAATTTTATTTTGCTGTCTGTCAGGCATTTTATATCAATGGGTAAGTGTTCAGAACCTTTGGCTGCAACATTGTAAACTCCTGTTTGTGCAACAGACAACATTAAAGTGGCGTCGTGAATGTCGTTCCTTTTTTCTCGTATTGTAATTATGCACATTATTGTCCCTGTGAAAGTGCGGTGTCTCATTTACAACAAACTTAATGAGGGACTAACCATACGTTGATGCGGATAGATTGCTACTCACAAGCTAAGCCCGTAAGGCACGACGAAAAATAAGTTTTAGGCCAAAACCTTCTTCAGAAAGGAAGCGAAGGTCACAGATACATTCATAGAACCATACCCATAAAACTCACACACCCATGACCTCTGTCTCCGGCTGTTCTAACCAGAACCTGGTTTAAAGAGGGAGGAAATGTGAACATTGAATAATTATCGGCAGGAGGAGTTTAGGACATGGTGTGTTGTACGGGGACGAGACCTTCCATACACTGGTTCGGATATCGAAGCGTTTGCGGTTTGGAAGGCAATGAAAAACACAGGAAAGAAGAGAAAGATCGGACGCGGACTAAAGTAAAGGAAAACTAAAGTCAAATGACAGAAACAAAACCAGTACAATAAAAGTAAACAGCGCTGCCATAATTCATGTATAAAGATGAAAATGTTGTTTGAACCGCTCCACTTGCGAATGAAATTTGATTCCTTTAAACTTTAGATTACGATCGGATCGATTCGTGCACTCGTGAAGGACGCAAGCATTTTTGATGAAATAACTACGTCCCCAAACAATCAAAGCGCCCAACATGACCGGCCGTTATGGCCGAGCAGTTCTAGGCACTTCAGTCCGGAACCGCGCTGCTGCTATGGTCTCAGGTTCGAATCCTGTCTCGTACATGGACGTGTGTGATATCCTTAGGTTAGTTAGGTTTAAGTAGTTCTAAGGCTAAGGGACTGATGATCTCAGATGTTAAGTCCCATAGTGCTCAGAGCCATTTTTTTCGCCAAACATGGTGGAAACTGCGCACTGGCAAGTCGGAGTGACATAATGGGGCCGCCCGGGTTGAGCCGAGCGGTCTGAGGCGCTACAGTAATGGACTGTGAGGCTGGTCCCAGCGGAGTTTCGAGTCCTCCTTCGGGCATGGGTGTGTGTGTTTGTACTTGGGATAATTTAGGTTAAGTAGTGTGTAAGCTTAGAGACTGATGACCTTAAGTCACACACATTTGAACATTTTTTGACATAATGGGTAAATATCAGCGCGGAGTACCGTTGACGTATAATCGTGGCGAACCTGATGTTTTTGGGCTGTTTACGATGGCGGTTGTCGGCTTCAAGTTTGTGACGTAATGACAACTCCTTCATTTTATACCTCCATGAATTACGAGAAGCTTAAAATTATCTATTGTTTTTTATGCCGGCCGAAATAGCCGTGCGGTTCTAGGCGCTACAGTCTTGAACCGAGCGACCGCTACGGTCGCAGGTTCGAATCCTGCCTCGGGCATGGATGTGTGTGATGTCCTTAGGTTAGTTAGGTTTAATTAGTTCTAAGTTCTAGGCGACTGATGACCTCAGAAGTTAAGTCACATAGTGCTCAGAGCCATTTTTTTTATGTTTCGTGTCTTTTTTATCCTTTTTCATTTTCTATTGCTTCTGTTAAGTTTTCAAAGTAGGTTTTATGTTTGAGATCTGTTTGTACGTTAAGTATGTCATTCGTATATTTTTTTGAACGTGTGTAAATTTCCTGTTCTAAGATGTTCATAACGTGGCCTTTAGATATTTTATGTAGAATTTGCAAAGCACATTCGATTTTTTCTGCTTTGTGATTCTGGCTTTTCAGGTGTAAGTAAAAACTTTACTGGTTGCTTTCAAAGTGTCTTGTATGTTCTTTAAATGTGACTGCAAAGTTTCTTCCAGTTAATCCGACGTACACTGAGGTGACAAAATACATGGGATACCTCAAAATATCGTGTCGGTTCTCCTTTTGCCCATGGTAGTGCCGGCCGTTGTGGCCGAGCGGTTCTAGGCGCCTCAGTCTGGAACCACGCGACCCCTACGGTCGCATATTCGAATCCTACCTCGGGCATGGATGTGTGTGATGTCCTTAGTTTAGTTAGGTTTAAGTAGTTCTAAGTTCTAGGGGACTGATGACGTCAGATGTTAAGTCCGATAGTGCTCAGAGCCATTTGAACCATTTTTGAACCCACGGTAATGCAGCAACTTGACATGGCGTGGACTCAACACGCCGTTGCAAGTCCCGTGCAGAAATACTGAGCCATTCTGTCTCTATGGCCGTGTGTTATCGCTGCAACATGTTGCGCACGAACTGACCTCTCGATTATGTCCCCTACGTGTTCATGTCGGGCGATGTGGGAGGCCAAATCATTCGCTCGAATTGTTCAAATTATTATTCAAACCAAACACGAAAAACCGTGGCCCGTTGACATGATGCATTGTTACCCACAAAAATTCCATCGTTCTTTGGGATTTGAAATTCCTGAATCGCTGCAGCGAACAGTATAACATTTCCAGGCAATCACAGATTCAGTTGTACCAGAGGATCCAGTCCATTGCGTGTAAACACAGCCCACACTATGATGCAACCACAGGCCTGCAGCACGTCTTTTTGACAGAAATCTGGACTTATCTGACCAGGCCACAGCTTTCCAGTTGTCTGGTCTGTTGAAACCCATCGTGCGTCCATAATCACGTCGGACATCTTTTCACACGAATCACCTGAGTACAAAAGGTAGCTCCGCCAATGCACCGCCCTTCTGTACCTTCTGTAAGCAATACTGCAGCCATCTGTGTATGTGCATATCGCTATCCCATGACTTTCTTCATTGCAATGTAGATTTAGTGCAGTCGTTGCCGGAAATTTTGTAAACAGATAACTTGACGGACGTCATCCCACTCAGACGTAAGTACAATCTAATGTACTATTAAACGAGAATACATAGAAGTAAGTATACTATAAAAATTGTAATAGGTACACTTGAAGACGGCAGTTTCACCGAAACGAGATCGTTGTGAATCAGCGTCATCGACACGAGACAAAAAAAAAAAAAAAAAAAAAAAACAATTTGCAGCAGACTTTGTTCCAGTTGAAATAAAATGTCACATTTTGACCTCACGTTAGTTAAAAGCCCAATAGAAAAAAGTTGTGAAGTACACCATACAAGTAAAATGGAATAGACAGAACATAATAAGTAGTCAGTTTTAGTTTCACACTGCTTAAAAATTTTTAAAAAAGGCTTGTGCTACAAGAGACTCTAATTTGAGGAATACAATCTGTTTCAAATTGTATTGTTTTGGGAGGTTTCAATACTGCAGATCCGTGAAGTTATTTTGCAAGATGAATCTTATTTCCGTATAACATCTTGTCGTTTTGTACTTTTCTTCGTCTGTATTCTGAGTTAAAGGTTAGAAAGAAAGACTGACACGTTTCTCTAATGGATTCTTTATATCACCTTCGAATTTATGGATAACTGTCCTGGACACTGGCGGGTAATTTCTGCTTTGCCTTTCCCAAGTAACGAGCATCATAGTAGGTACAGAAGCAAAACTATCTGCAGTAAGAAAAATATCGAGAAAAAGTAGCAGGATGAGCTGGGAAGGGTTTAATACAGGATTATAGAGTTTTTACGAACTGTTCCTAATCTAGAGGGCACAAGCTACAGAAGCGATAGATGACTGCGAAATAGATTTGTTGATAGCAATAGAACACAGACAGCTGGAAATAAACTCTGTCGTTAAAGAGCAATGCGTGTCAGGCACGTGTTAGCAGGGGGTTTCTTTTTCATAAGAAACAACTTCCTGCCACATTGACGTTGATGGCGCTACCTGAAAAAATAATACACAGTGGTCGTGGTGTGCTGACGAACGGCTTTTTCTGTGTTGTTACGTGTTGTTGTTGATGTATGAAATCTCAACAGATACTGCAGGAGATTTGGCTGGCATGGCTCCTTTTACGACCGATAACAGGGATGTTGGTGAGAGCGTGGCAAAACTTTATGTGTAGTTGTAACGCATGCAGTGAGACTGCCGATCGTTAAATTAAATTGTTGCTTTCAACGTAAGTTGTTTGTATCAGTTAAAAAACTATACATTACTAGTTTATTATTTCAGGAAACTCTGACTAGGAACCTCCAAAATCTGTATGATTTTGACCCTGAAGTTGTGGAACACTGGATCCCGAAGGTTTTATTTCAAGCCAGCCGGTGTGGCCGAGCGGTTCTAGGTGCTTCAGTCTGGAACCCCGCGACCGCTACGGTCGCAGGTTCGAATCCTGCCTCGGGCGTGGATGTGTGTGATGTCCTTAGGTTAGTGAGGTTTAAGTAGTTCTAAGTTCTAGGGGACTGATGACCTTAGATGTTAGGTCCCATAGTGCTCAGAGCCATTTGAACCATTTTTCTTTTAATTCAAGGCTTTCAAAATTTAATAGCTGAAGGGAGAGAGAGGAGAAGAGAATCGATCCCAGTCTGAGGTCATGCTTTGTAGAAATCTGCCGGTTAAAGTAAAAAAAAAGTACCCGAGTAAAACTGGGGTAAAATAAAAATAAAATTATCTCATCCTGTAGTGCAGAATAATCATCATTTTTGGAATTCGTTTCATCAGTCTGTCCCGGATCGTTGCCATTTAATGTTAGCTATGATTATCTGCTCTTAAGACATGTAATCAAACAAGGTATAGGTAACAATTTTTGCATAAGAGTCCTCATTATTTATGAAAATTATAGGTCGTAGGTGCGATACAGTGACCATTATACAGATCGAATGCACTCTCCTTGAGCTCTCACACATAAACACCTATACCCATGGGCTCTATCCGAGAACTAACACACAGAACACGCACCTGCAGAGCTGGCGCAGAAACAAATATGATAAATGATGATTAGTATCTGAATGTTTCACAGAAAAATTTATCTAAAAATTAGTCGTGTTTTATTATTATTGGTTTATTATTTTTCATACTGTTTAAGTATGGAATCTGAAATTGTAGAAGAAATATGACAAGAATTGAGACCTGAAACGTGATGGTAGATACCAAAGGAATAGAGAGTGGAAAGGACATGCTAAATTCACAAGAAACAATATAAAAGTATTTTCAGAAAGTCAGATCTTGCGATGAAATTAAAAGCAGAGTCGCCAACATTAACTCTCCAAGAAGAATACCACTTTTAAGGGCAGAGAAGACAACACACAAGTGGAAAGACTGCATTAAAGGCCTCTGTGAGAGGGAGGAAGTATCCGATGATCCGACAGTAGAAAAGTGGGAATCATTAAGGAAGACTACTCTTGGAGTTTAACAAAGCTTTGGAAGACTTGAAATCAAACAGGGTATAGGTGTAGGTAACAATTCTTCGGATTTTGTGGAGTTATCAAGGGAACTGGTAACCAAACGATTATTAACGTTGCTGTGTAATATCATCCTCACGATACTAAAGAGAGCAAAGGCATGCAAAAGGAAGAGCTGTCGCACAGTCAATATGAAAGACCATTCATCGAATTCGCTGACAAGAGTATTGAATAGAAAGTTGGAAAAGATAATAAGAAAATTATGTGTCTGCCAAGTGACGATCCAATTGGCCTTACGAAGCGCAAAGGAACCAGAAAAGCATTTTTTACCCTGCGCTTGATAATGGACGTAAGATTAAAGAAAAATCAAGACACGTTAAGACGATTTGTCGAGCAAGAAAAAAACATTTGACAATATAAAATGGTGCAAGATGTTCGAGATTCTGAGAAAATTGCAGTAGGCTGTAGGGAAAGACGGGTAATATACGATATTTATAAAAATCAGAAGGGAATAATATGAGTGGAGAAAGGACGGAAGGCTCCACTATTCGACATGTGTATGGATATAAATAAAAGTGAGGTTCATAAGCGGGTTTAAAAACCAGGGTCCAAGGATTTCAGTGTTAAGATACGCTGATGTCATAGCAGTCCTCAATGAAAAAAGGAATTATAGGACCTATTGAATGGAATGCTCTAATAAGCACATGAACTAAGAGTAAACCCAAGAAAGACGAAAGAATAGTATTGGAAATGAGATGTGAGGTAACTTCAAAAATGGAGACCACGTAGAAGATGAAATGAATCGAAGGTGCTATCTAAGAAGTAAAGTTATAAATGAAGGATGAAGCAAGGGAGAAATAAGAGGCAGATTAGCTCAGGCAAAGGGCGCATTCATCGCTAAAATCATTCTACGAGTATTCAGAATAGCCCTCAATTTGAGAGCGAAACTTGCCAGATTGTACGTCTGGAGCACAGAATTGTACGGAAATGAATCAAGGACTGCGGAAAAACGAGAAAAGAAGAGAATGGAAGTGCTTCAGACGTTTCTTTCCAGAAAAATTGCGAAAGCCGGTGACCTAATGAATAATAAGGCAACTGATGAAAAGGAAATAACATTACGATCAGAAGACTTTGAGATCAAGACCGGGGTGAAAAATGGACTGTCACAATTTTTAGACAATGGGGAAAATTAAACTGTAAAATGGGAATACCAGCGAAGTCCAGGGGGGAAAAATCCTTAATAGAGCCTAAATGGACTGCCTATCCTTTGCAGACAACTTAGCGATTGTAAGTGAGAGAGAAGAAGATGCAAAGAACCAACTCGACAAGTTAAGCAAGATACCTAAAAGGCGGGACTGACGATCGCCTACAAGTCAAAGACTAAAAATTTCTGAAAACATTATTGCAAAAAGCAGCGATGTGATTAGATAATTCAAACAGGAACCAGTCTTGACCGCAATTATTTTAAAATTAAAAACTAGTCACCATGTGGACTAGTTTTCCACATGGTGACCAAAACATAAGAGGCAGACGAAATACCCTCCGAGTGGAAGCAGAATGTAATTGTTTCCATTACAGAACGGGGAAGGTGCTGACGGGTGTGAATATCATCGAACCATTGGGTTAATAGGTCATAGCTGCAAAACACAGGGCGTTTCAAAATGAATATACGGGTATTAAAGCTTTGTAGAATTTATTACATTTAACTTACAATTATAAACAATACATCAAATGAAAGAGCAACTACCACAGTTTGTGTTAAAAGTGTTCAATGTGAGCACCATCGTCACACACGGAGTCGATAGGCGAGTTTTTCCAAAACCGTGATCACTATGTCTGTAGTAATTGTTGCAACAGTGCTGTTTCTGACGTCGGATAGATCACTTGGTAGCGGAGACATATACACATCATCCTTTATGAACCCCCAAAGGTAAAAATCGCATAGGGTCAGATCGTGTGTGAACATGAAGGTCATATAAAACTAGCTCTGTCATCCAGCGCCTTGCGGTCAATCCAGCGGTCGGGTACAACGTCGTTTAACCAGTCGCGTGCTGAGTTATGCCAGTGAGCTGGCGCACCATTTTGCTGCTGAGAAACCCCAGTTCACCGAAAAACTCGAGAGGAGTCTCGTTGCAACTATACCATATCGTGGAGATTTCCTTACCCCCAGTTACAAACACTACGTGTGTTCTCATTTCCACTTAGTTGAAATGTCGATTCTCCACTGAAGACGACACGATCCAGAAAATCTTCATCTCATGCAGCAAAATTTCGTTTGCGAAGCTGGCACGTAAACCGTAGTATGTAGACTTTAGAGCTTGTAACAACTGCGAACTACAAGGACGAACCGATTTCTTGCGACTACGAGTGGTAGACTCTCACTCGTTAAAGATGTTTCTCATTCATTCTTGATCATTCCTTACTCTTCCCTTTGCGTACGGATATGCAAACAAATCTGTTTGAGTTGCTCTTTCATTTGATGTATTATTTATAATTATAAGTTGAATGTAATAAATGCTACCAAGCCTTAAAACCCGTTTATTCATTTTGAAACACCCTGTACGTACGCGAATGACTTGCAGAATAACGAAAGAGTTTGTACTAGCCGACCTCGGGGAAGACGAATTTGGGTTCTGAAAAAAATGTAGGAACACCTGTGAACCATGTTAAATGTTTAGAGTTTTCCGCTGGGATCGACTGGCTGGTTTGTCTTCATAGAATGTCTTTGTTGGTATGGACGAGACACGAGAGGGCAGCGAGAGGGACAGACTGCTCGCGAGTAAGAACGACAAGCGGCCCTGCGCGAGCGCGAGTTTTGCGAGCGTAACGGCTAGCGAGTGGAGGTGCTCTGATAAGATTGCTGGAGTGAGTGAAGGAAGGCACATACAGAGACTTCCGCCACTACGGAGGAAGAAAACGGCACGTAGTCGTCTTGTGTTGAATGATGGTATGTCGTTTTGGAACTTTTGGAACTTTTGGTTATTGAAAACGCGGGGACTTATTTCGGTTTCGTCCGATGAACTGATCTTGTCCTCGAATGTGTTGTGAAGCTGATCTTCCAGGAGGGGGAGAAATATGCACAGCGCCGTTAACGAATAAGTTGATTTGGTTTGGTGGAAATAAGGCACTATCTGTAACCTGCCGTAGTGGCCGAGAAGGACATGTTGTTCTGGTAGTCAGGCCTGAGAAATGTGGTACGAGTAGTACAAAGGCAAGACCGGTCCAGGGGTCACTAGATGTTAAGTAATTTTAAGTAAGGTCAGTCTGCATATGGTACTTCGGCAAAACGTTGTCTTTTCTGTTATTGTAACATCTTACTGTGTATGGTTGTATATTACACTGGAATTTTTCTTGTTTGAGGACTGTGTGTATTGGTACAGTGCAGTAATTACCGCAAATAGTGGGGAACTCTCATGTTAATATGTTCGTAATTGTTCTTAGTAAAGTGAATTTTATAAATTGCGTTTCCTTTTGTTAACTAACTGGAAATGATCGCGTGAGAACTTAAGCTTATCATTTTCTGCGTGACCTTTGATTAAATTATTTCTCATCAAGCGCTCTCGTAAATGCTTTTGGTAGACTGATTTAACTTGTGGAAATTCAGTGGCAAGTGTCTTCTGGAATTGTTAGTTTATCGATTATTGTGAAAGAACTGTCTTCATTAAAGTAGGCGACGCGCTACAACTTGGGGAATAGATGATTGTTTTATGACTGATTCTTAATACTCTAAAGTCGATAAGTGCGCTCTGCACACGGGGTTGTGTTTGCTTCTGGTATTTTCTGAGCTTTTTTTTTTATTTCAACGTACGGGATTGAAATGCAACTGTGTTCAATGGAGGCTGTTTCAGAAAATTGTTTTAATATTGTTGTTTAAATTTTTTGGGGTATTACCTTTTAATAAGCTCTTGTAAGTGAATGTTAGGAAGAAAAAAAAACTATATTTAGTGTAGGATGAAACTGATTAGGAAAAGACTAATCCTGCCATTAACAAAATAAATGAAACGGTAGGGCACGGCGTTGATTGTTCAGCCATTGTAGAAAAAAGGCTGCTGGTTTCTGAAAATCAATAAACTTTCGTATTAAGGAGTTCAAAAATGGTTCAAATGGCTCTGAGCACTATGGGACTTAACATCTGTGGTCATCAGTCCCCTAGAACTTAGAACTACTTAAACCTAACTAACCTAAGGACATCACACACATCCATGCCCGAGGCAGGATTCGAACCTGCGACCGTAGAGTAAGGAGTGTTCGACTTTCAGCCTACAACTAGTCTCCTCCACTTCCCCACTAAATCCGTGTCTTCGCCTTCCAACTTGAAGAAACACTGACCCTTTCCGATATCTCATCAGACAGGTTGAAAGCATACAGTCTACGGCTATGACATATTTGTGATTTTAAGCAAGCTTCTGACAGTGTAGATAGAACTACAATCCTTGACATTCTGATGGCAGTAGGAATAAAATACAGGGAGTAATCTATTCTAGATGTTACTGAATCTCCACACTAAACATGCTGTGAAGTAAACCAAGAAGAAATTCAGAAAAGGAATTAAATATCAGCGAGAAGAATTACTAATTATCAGGTTTGCTCGCAACGTTGCAATTCTGTTAGAGACGTCAAAGGACTTGGAAGGGCAGTCGAATGAAATGGACAACATCTTGAAAAGAGATAATAAGGTGAACATCAGCAAAGCCGAGCAAGGATAATGGAACGAAATCGAATTAAATCAGCTGATACTGAAAGCACAAGATCAGAAAATAAGACAGTAAAAATATTATATGAAGTTCATTGATTGCACGCACAAGAAGAGACGACTGCGAAAGTAAAAAGCGCATAAAACGCAAACTGGCAATGGAAGGGAAAGTATTTCTGAATAACAGAATTTGTTTGAGATTAAGTATAAATTGAAATGCTTGGAACTCTTTTCTGAAGTTTTATGTGTGCAATATAGTTTTGTATGGGAGTGAAATATAGACAATAAACAGCTCAGAACGGAAGAGAATAAAAGCTTTGGAATGTTTTGCTACAGAGTGTAGCTGGAGATGAGATTAGCAAATCGAATAACAGATGTAGAGAAACTGAACTGAAATGAGGAAAAACGAAATACATGGTATAAACTGACTGAAGGAGGGGATCGTTTGACTGGATATATCCTGAGGCGCCAAGGAATCATCAGTCTGGTAACGGACGGGAGTGTGGGGAGTAATAATGTAGAAACCAGGCATCTAATACCTTAACAAGCTTCAAGTTGCAGCAGTTATGCCGAAATGCTAGATCTCGCTCTGGATAAACCAGCATGGACCACATGTAAAGCGTGATTCACCTACAAAGGGCTTTACACAACCCACAATGCCTTGAAAAACCTCGTGCGACATTTTCATCTTCTCTCGCTCGCTACGCGCACACTGTAAGTCCTACATAATAATGAACAGAACCTCTTTGCAGGAAATTTAATGTAGTTAAATTTTGTACTGAGATACGTTTTCGCTGGAGGCGACGATTTTCGAGTAATTCAAGAAAAACGCTTTTCAAGGTCACTTTTGTACTTTCCTTGAATAATTCTAAAACTACGACCTATATCGAAAACGTATCCTAGTTCAAAATTTAACTAAATTAAATTTCCTACAAAAAGGTCCGATCATTTTTTCTGTAGGGCCAACAGTTTGTGTGTAGCGAGCGAGAGAATATGAAAATCTTGAGCATGGTATTTGAGGGCGTTGCAGTTTGCACAAATATCATAGGAATGGGCAGCTGAATCTCCCTGTTTATGGTATTTCAAAGCGTTTGAGACAAACTTCTAAGAGTGATTGAGCTAGCCATGGGGAAGAACTTCTGTTAGAGACAAAATGTTCGCTGATGTTTCCCATCGACTCTAGATGACCTTTAGTATTTGCCAACCTTAAGACAATGAGATTTCACAAGACTAGCATTGCCTACTAACCAGGTGCTCAGCATACCACCTGCCACAGTGGGCTCATACAGTGATTTTCAACAACAAAATCACAAGAGTGAGTGTTTCTAAGCGGAGAAAGATATTTTAGAAGACAATGAGGAAATTGAATTTTGTTCGTCCTACAGCCTTTTACGCCGACCAGATGACTGGTTATAGGCAACACACACTACATATGAACTCAGCAGTGGCTACGACCTGTCACTTCGCAGTTGCCTAACCAGTCTTGAGCGAAGCCTAGCATCGTTTGAAAGTGTCAGGAAACAATTTGTCTCGAACAGAACTTGTTCGCATGACGTGATATGTTACCTCTAGACGTTTGTCACGAGGACTTTAACTGCTGGTGTATATTCACATACGTTTTATCTCTTTCTTGTTAGGCAGTCAGCCAGTCACCGTTGGATACTAGAGCTGCAGAGCGTGTGAAATATTTAGGTGGATAGAGCTGTGGCAGATGATGGAGAAATTTGTTGTCAGATGTTGGCAGTGTAAACAGATAACTTATTTGAAAATGTAATCGCCAAATTAGCTTTTTCTGTAGGATTGAGCACATACCAAAAATCTAACTAACGTTAATACTGGTTATTGTTTGGCATTTGGAATGGAGGTGAGTTCCAAACAGAGAGTTGTCATTGAATTTCTTATCGCAGAAAACCAGAGCATCGTAGACATAGGCCCTTGAATACTGTCTACGGAGACCTTGCAGTGAATAAAAGTACGGTGAATCGTTGGGCGAGGCGTCTGTTACCATCCTAACAAGGTTGCGGAAACCTGTCCAATCTTCCGCGTGCCGGCTGGTCTCACCTATTTGTGACTCTTGCAATGTTGGATAGTGCGGACACTCTCATTCAAGGTGATCGACGGATCACAAACAAACACCTCGCTGCACAACTGCACGTCTGTGTTGGTAGAGCTGATACATTTGTCCACTCCTCCACCAGTTGGGTTACTCAGAGTTGTGTACTCGCTGTGTTAGTCGCCGCCTAATACACTGAAACGCCAAAGTAACTGGTATAGGAATGCGTATTCAAATAGAGAGATATGTAAACAGGAAGAATACGGCGCTGCGTCCGGCAACGCCTATATAAGGCAGCAAGTGTCTGGCGCAGTTGTTAGATCGGTTACTGCTGCTACAATGGCAGGCTATAAGGATTTAAGTGAGTCTGAACGTGGTGTTGTAGTCGGCGCACGAGCGATGGGACACAGCATCTCCAAGGTAGCGATGAAGTGGAGATTTTCCCGTACGACCAGTTTACCAGTGTACCGTAAATATCAGGATCCAGTAAATCGCCAAATCTCCGACATCGATGCGACCGGAAAAAGATCCTGCAAGAACGGGACCATTGACGACTGAAGAAGCGTGACAGAAGTGTAGCCCTGCAGCAAATTGCTGCAGGTTTCAATGCTGGACCATCAACAAGGTCAGCGAGCGAAACATTCAACGAAACATCATCGAAAAGGGCTTTCGGAGCCGAAGACCCGCTCGTGTACCCTTGATAACTGCACGACACAAAGTTTTACGCCTCGCCTGGGCCCGTGAACACCGACATTGGAATATTGATGACTGGAAACATGTTTGCTGGTCGGACGAGTCTCGTTTGAAGTTGTATGGAGCGGATGGATGTGTACGGGTATGGAGACAACCTCATGAATCCATGGACCCTGCATTACAGCAAGAGACTGTTCAAGCTGGTGGAGACTATGTAATGGTATAGGGCGTGTGCAGCTGGAGTGATATGAGACCCTTGACACATATAGATACGTCTCTGACAGGTGACGCGCGCGTAAGCATCTTGTCTGATCACCTGCATACAATCATGTCCATTGTTCATTCCGAAGGCCTTGGGCAATTCCAGTAGCCCAATACGATAACCCACACGTCCAGAATTGCTACACAGGGGCTGCAGGAACACTCTTCTGAGTTTAAGCACTTCCGCTGGTCACCAAACTCCCCAGACATGAACATTATTGAGCATATCTGGGATGTCTTGCAACGTGCTGTTCAGAAGAGATCTCCACCGCTTCTTACTTTTAAGGATTTATGGACAGCTCTGCAGGATTCATGGTGTCAGTTACCTCCAGCAGTACTTCAGACATTAGTCGAGTCCATGTCAAGTCGTGCTGCGGCACTTCTGCGTGCTCGCGGGTGCCCTACACGATATTAGGCTCTTTATTGTAGAAGATCGTAAAGAGCAACGAGGAAGCCACACGTTGTTTCCGACATCATCCGGTAGGATGGTGCCATGCGGGCTACGGGAGCCCTTCCAGTAAGGTGGCGTAAGGCCGTCGAATTGTACGGATGGCTGAAATGGCTCTGAGCACTATGGGACTTAACTTATAAGGTCATCAGTCCCCTAGAACTTAGAACTACTTAAACCTAACTAACCTAAGGACACCACACATATCCATGCCCAAGGCAGGATTCGAACCTGCGACCGTAGCAGCATTGCGGTTCCAGACTGGAGCGCCTAGAACCGCACGGCCAACCGGCCGGCAATTGTACGGAGATTATGTTGGAAAACAGAGCAATATCTTAAACATGGCTGCGATTCAGCAACTGTTTAAATTTGAAAAAGGTTTATTTAGCCCTTGACCTAGGTTTCGATATTTCTAAAAATATCATCTAAGAAGGACTTGGCCTCATTACATCACATTACCTAACGTAATTTACCACCATGTGATGTAAGATGACCCACCGCCTCTGAAGAAGATGTGTTTAGAAATATCTAAACCTAGGACAGGGGCTAAATAAACCTTTGGTTTGCAACTGATTGGCTGATTTTCTTCAATCTCTTGAAAAAATAGTGCTTCGTAGCCAGAAGAGTGGGAAACAATATGCCGTACTGGAATGCTGAACGCAACCAACATGCTTTCAGGAAAAAGAGTGTCTTGCATTACTTGTATCGTATGGAACTGGGGACCTAGAAACAACGGCGAGGCTCCGTCCCCGCATTAACCCTCAATTGTTCGCAACCCCACAACAGGCTACAGCTGTCCACTCACACCACCGCCGCGCCACACCGAACCCAGGGCTATTGTGCGGTTCGGCCGCCAGTGGACCTCCCCGGGAACGTCTCTCATCACCAGACGAGTGTAACACCAATGTTTGCGTCGTAGAGTATTGATGGTGTGCGGGTACGTGGAGAAAGTGTTTGCGCAGCGATCGCCGACATATCGGCGGTACCTCACATCATGTCCTATTGACTTAAAAATGATTTGCATACAATATTTTGCTTCCGAAATCGCCATTGTGTTTGACATAACAGCCTTATAAGAATTCCACCTCTCTCATCTCATAATGCTTGACATTAACATTCCGTTTACCCCACTTTTTGCGTTATTTTTTTTATTTCTCAGCGGTGGTTCTACACTCATGGACTGCCATGTAATTTCAACAAGAGGCGGAGTAAGGGGAACCAGCCCGCATTGGTCGAGGCAGATGGAAAACCGCCTTAAAAACCATCAAGACTGGCCGGCACACCGGACCTCGACACTAATCCGCTGGGCGGATTCGTGACAGGTACCGGCACGCCTTCCCGCCCGGAAAGCAGTGCCTGAGACCCCACGGCTAACCGGGCGGGAGTCTTGCATTACTTATTTAATGCCCCTCTTTTTTTACAAACAAAGATATAACACAAGAAATAAACTTTTTTTTTCTTTTTCGATTGAAATTATTGTGTGGTACTCTAGAACTGAGCACGTGCTGTATGTGTGTTAAACTATGAGGTCATTAGTGTTTTTGGCGTTAAGTAACATCAAAGAGTACTTATTTCTGTGAAGCTATGCTAGCGTTAGTGGAACTTTTTTTCTTTGTCATTAAAGTCTCGTGGTACTGTATGTATGATATGTTTGTAAATATATGTGAATGTATTTAGGAATTATATTTATGTTCTTACTAATTATATCATTAGTCACCCTGAGGTGATGTACTAAGAACAATGTGTAATCATTTTATACCATTTTATGTGATACTCGCGGATTAAGCAAGGGAGGAACTCACGTCCGCAACGACTCATGGGTACACGCACAGGACTACTGAGCAAGGATGGCGGTACTGACGATCGCAGCTCGAGGAGAAGCCGGACGCAGAGACATTAATCCTGTGGCGGCGTGAAGGACACTTGCGCTCTCTCATATCACGACAGGCGCATTCCGCTACAGTCTTACTGACGTCAGAGACCACGTACGGCTCCCTCATTCCTCGAGTGTAATAGCTGTGGCGGTGATCAGAGAGGCCCCGTGCACGAGCTCGCGCCAACCGCCCGTCTAGTCGATGGGGGGCGTTTCACCTCCGTTAACAGCGTATATGCGGACGACACGCATCCACGAGAGGGCATTGAACCCTCTCGGACCCCTCCCCTCTCCTCAGCCCTCTCAGTTACAGTGCTGACGCGCTATCAGCCGCATTCACTCGGCTCCAAGTTATTGGAGCGTGGGAGCAGGTGGGACGCTTCTGCCTGCAGTCGACATGTCACTTCTGGAAGCACGAATGTCAAAGGATGTCCCCATTCGTGGAATTCTGCTGACGTGCGACCGTCGATAGAAAGTTGCACGTAACGGTTGTCTCCGGCTAAAGTGTGCGTTGAGAAAAACTACAAGAGTTACATGTGGTCACAAGCTTTGTGAGACGAACGTCAGTGAGTTATACATTTTGTTCTCTTCCATTCTGAACAGGAAAAAGAGTTCTTCATCTCTGTTTAAGTGCTTTTCTTTCAACATGACTTCATATTGCTCTATATATTGCACACTCTTATACAAGGTATTTTTTTTTTAGTTTATACTATTTTGCTTTGAGGTAGCATTTCCTTATTACGATTAAAAAGAAAACTTTTTTTCATAAGGCAGTTAACAGCTCATTTGAAAATTGTGTTAGATAACACAGTGCTCCCTTCCCTTCGGTTTTCTTTTATTTGGTAATTTTTAGCTTTATGTACCTCAGTCGGTACAAACGGGAACCATTATAGCATCACTTTGTTGTCATCTGCCTGTCTGTCTGTCCGACTGTTAGAAACCCTTTTCCTCGGAGACGGAATTTACGTATCTAGCTGGAATTTGTTTCACATACTAAGGTCTACGATCCATTGCCAGTGTAAGAAATTGAAGCTTGTAAGTCAATGCAGTCAAAAGATATGGCTGTTTATGTTCTGTATTCTGATACTCGCAAACTCACTCTTGAAAACCTGTAAAGTACTTCCCGTTGACCTGTAATCATGAAATTTGGCAAGATGCGATATTTGACAGCACAAGTAAAGGAAAAATTCCGAAAAGCGTTGATACGTAATTATATCATACGAAAAAATTAATTTCTTTTATCCGACTTCAAACTCGAAATTAAAATGTTCTGTCGGCCGCGGTGGTCTCGCGGTTCTAGGCGCGTAGTCCGGAACCGCGCGACTGTTACGGTCGCAGGTTCGAATCCTGCCTCGGGCATGGATGTGTGTGATGTCCTTAGGTTAGTTAGGTTTCAGTAGTTCTAAATTCTAGGGGACTGATGACCACAGCTGTTAAGTCCCATAGTGCTCAGAGCCATTTGAACCATTTAAAATGTTCTCGAAGGTCTTAGAATTCCCGGGACCGACATCATGTTAGCATCAATGTCAATAACAGGCAAAAATCGCCGAGATTCTCAACTTCCGTGATGGATGAACTGTCCGTATGCATAGTCAAGTCCTACTCTCAGCTGGCCAGTCTTCTTAATACTATGTGCCTCAGTCACGATCATTCCTTCATATTACCATACTATGGATACTTACTGTGCTTTGACGGAGATTTCAAGATCTTTTTATCACCTTTTTCTATCATATCACCGAAGCATATATTATTTTACGTTAATCAATCATGACAGCTGCGAGGGACTTCCGGTGTTGTATAAGCGCTGTTTCATGAAAATTTTGCGCTCCTATATACTAGACAACATAACATTCTTCAGCAGAAATAACAGTTAATTTGTTTTCCTGCATCATACTATTTAAGCATGTGTAACTATTTCGGTGGGATTGCAGTGAGTGGTGGGCCACATAATAGTACCTTCATAGCTGTTGTCTTTTATTCTGATGATTAGTGATAATTGTAACTGCTGGTGTCACTCATTTCATCGTCAGTTTGCTTTGTTTTGCTTTCTTGTCATTAAAAAAACGAATATCTTTCGTCCTGTATGAAAGGGGAACATTATAGTAATGTTTTTAATGATTGGAGTTGGTGAAACGTATCAATTTCATATCGACCGTATGTTGTTCTTCCTGACGCGTAGGATCTTTGAACCGAGCATTGGATATTTCATCTGTGAACATAGTGTAATATTTAGCAGAAATTTCCTCTCCTGAGTTTTGGATATCTATGTATAGTCTACGGTTTTCCTGAGCTGCCTACCATAAACGTTTGTTTTTTGGGTTTGCGCTCAAAGTTTCTTTTGGTTGCCATGAAATGGATTTCACATGAAAACATCTACCCAATCAAATTATGGACTTTTGTTTGACTGTGAGTCGAGTTAGTTTTTGACGTCAGACTCGCCGAGGAAGGAAAACGTGCTCTCTCAGCATATGAGCGCAAACACACTCACTTTCGGCTTAAAAGGAAAAGTGGATATGCTCCTTGCTAAACGTCGATGGTTCTGGAATTCTCTTGAGGATACGCAGAATGCAGCTACTTTCAGCAAATGGTAAACTAAACAACTTTTATCAGTGATTTGTTGTATATTATTGGTTCTTTGATGATATTATTTACGACTGAGAAGTATTAATTACTCACTGTACTCGCTACCAATCTCAAATTAGTAAAATATCTTGTTAGAAAGGTACCGTATTTAAAGATCCTCGATGACACTGATTCAGTCATTTACTTATTTTTCCCTGACAGTCGTACAGACAGATAATATAAACTGTAGTATTTCACATCCTTGTGTCACTTCACGGTGAAGATGAGAGTTTCGTTGTTTCTTGTTACCTCTGCTCCAGCTTGTTTCGGGTTCCGTGGCCCGTTGTGACATTCAAACTACGCAGGAGAATGATTGGTTGCAATAGCGGGTGTTCTACCATACGTGGTATAGAACAGTTTTTTACATCTTAAACTTTTATTCAGCCTTGTTTCTAGTGCTGAAGGCCATTAAATATTGATGACCAGTCACAAAGTACACAGAACCGGCAACATCAGATCACCAAAATAACATAACCTTGCTTTACTCGCATGTATATTACAGACCAAACTGTATAAACCTGAACAGTAAATGTAACACTTGAGCCGTTTGTAAAGACCTTAATACACCTGTATAGTTGCCGCCCCCCTCCCCACTGCCATAAGCTTTATGTCGTTATAGATTTCACTGTGGAATCGTGTTGCAACTGAGACTTTACCATGTTATGAGTTTCAAAGTTGTTATCATTTTTAATGACATTATATTCCTGTCGTTAACGATTAAATAAGTGCTGGCTACCTCTTCATGGACAGCTGTTCAAGACTTTTAAATGACTCGCTTGTTAAATTTAGTGACTTAGCTTCCCTATATTTCAGGAACCACTGTAGCCATTGACATGAAACTTTTACAGGACGTTAAACTACACTCCTGGAAATTGAAATAAGAACATCGTGAATTCATTGTCCCAGGAAGGGGAAACTTTATTGACACATTCCTGGGGTCAGCTACATCACATGATCACACTGACAGAACCACAGGCACATAGACACAGGCAACAGAGCATGCACAATGTCGGCACTAGTACAGTGTATATCCACCTTTCGCAGCAATGCAGGCTGCTATTCTCCCATGGAGACGATCGTAGAGATGTTGGATGTAGTCCTGTGGAACGGCTTGCCATGCCATTTCCACCTGGCGCCTCAGTTGGACCAGCGTTCGTGCTGGACGTGCAGACCGCGTGAGACGACGCTTCATCCAGTCCCAAACATGCTCAATGGGGGACAGATCCGGAGATCTTGCTGGCCAGGGTAGTTGACTTACACCTTCTAGAGCACGTTGGGTGGCATGGGATACATGCGGACGTGCATTGTCCTGTTGGAACAGCAAGTTCCCTTGCCGGTCTAGGAATGGTAGAACGATGGGTTCGATGACGGTTTGGATGTACCGTGCACTATTCAGTGTCCCCTCGACGATCACCAGTGGTGTACGGCCAGTGTAGGAGATCGCTCCCCACACCATGATGCCGGGTGTTGGCCCTGTGTGCCTCGGTCGTATGCAGTCCTGATTGTGGCGCTCACCTGCACGGCGCCAAACACGCATACGACCATCATTGGCACCAAGGCAGAAGCGACTCTCATCGCTGAAGACGACACGTCTCCATTCGTCCCTCCATTCACGCCTGTCGCGACACCACTGGAGGCGGGCTGCACGATGTTGGGGCGTGAGCGGAAGACGGCCTAACGGTGTGCGGGACCGTAGCCCAGCTTCATGGAGACGGTTGCGAATGGTCCTCGCCGATACCCCAGGAGCAACAGTGTCCCTAATTTGTTGGGAAGTGGCGGTGCGGTCCCCTACGGCACTGCGTAGGATCCTACGGACTTGGCGTGCATCCGTGCGTCGCTGCGGTCCGGTCCCAGGTCGACGGGCACGTGCACCTTCCGCCGACCACTGTCGACAACATCGATGTACTGTGGAGACCTCACGCCCCACGTGTTGAGCAATTCGGCGGTACGTCCACCCGGCCTCCCGCATGCCCACTATACGCCCTCGCTCAAAGTCCGTCAACTGCACATACGGTTCACGTCCACGCTGTCGCGGCATGCTACCAGTGTTAAAAGACTGCGATGGAGCTCCGTATGCCACGGCAAACTGGCTGACACTGACGGCGGCGGTGCACAAATGCTGCGCAGCTAGCGCCATTCGACGGCCAACACCGCGGTTCCTGGTGTGTCCGCTGTGCCGTGCGTGTGATCATTGCTTGTACAGCCCTCTCGCAGTGTCCGGAGCAAATATGGTGGGTCTGACACACCGGTGTCAATGTGTTCTTTTTTCCATTTCCAGGAGTGTATATGTTCTGAGTCTACTGAGCTATAATAATTGCATTTCAGCCACTGCTTTTGGAAATACAACTTTTTAATTACACAGTTAAAATTTTGTGTACTTTTTTGTATGTTATCCTAAATAATTTTAATTATACATAACATTATGTTCTGCTTTCAGTTCACTCGGCTCAGAAGAGTACCCGTGGTCTAGGGGGTAGCGTCTTTGATTCATAATCAAAGCGTCTTCGGTCCCCGGTTCGATCCCCGCCACTGCCTAAATTTTGATAAATAATCAGCATTGGCGGCCGAAGACTTCCGGCATAAGAAGTCAGCCTCATTCTGCCAACGGCCTTGTCAAAGAGGGCGGAGGAGCGGATAGAGGTTCAGGGCACTCTCTTGTCCTAGGGGTGGGAAATTGCCCCTAAAAGCGGAAGAATCAGCAATGATCAACGACATGAGGATGCAGAAGGCAATGGAAACCACTGCATTAAAGACACGTAACGTGTATCCACAGGACATGTGGCCTGTAATTGAAGAAGTGTCATGATGATCTCTCCATTGGCAAAAGATTCCGGAATAGTCCCCCATTCGGATCTCCGGGAGGGGACTGCCAAGGGGAAGGTTACCATGAGAAAAAGATTGAATAATCAACGAAAGGATAACGTTCTACGAGTCGGGGCGTGGAATGTCAGAAGCTTGAATGTGGTAGGGAAACTAGAAAATCTGAAAAGGGAAATGCAAAGGCTCAATCTAGATATAGTATGGGTCAGTGAAGTGAAGTGGGAGGAAGACAAGGATTTCTGGTCAGATGAGTATCGGGTAATATCAACAGCAGCAGAAAATGGTATAACAGGTGTAGGATTCGTTATGAATAGGAAGGTAGGTCAGAGGGTGTGTTACTGTGAACAGTTCAGTGACTGGGTTGTTCTAATCAGAATCGACAACAGACCAACACCGACAACGATAGTTCAGGTATACATGCCGACGTCGCAAGCTGAAGATGAACAGATAGAGAAAGTGTATGAGGATAATGAAAGGGTAATTCAGTATGTAAAGGGGGACGAAAATCTAATAGTCATGGGCGACTGGAATGCAGTTGTAGGGGAAGGAGTAGAAGAAAAGGTTACAGGAGAATATGGGCTTGGGACACGGAATGAAAGAGGAGAAAGACTAATTGAGTTCTGGAACAAGTTTCAGCTAGTAGTAGCGAATACCCTGTTCAAGAATCACAAGAGGAGGAGGTATACTTGGAAAAGGCCGGGAGATACGGGAAGATTTCAATTAGATTACATCGTGGTCAGACAGAGATTCCGAAATCAGATACTGGATTGTAAGGCGTACCCAGGAGCAGATATAGACTCAGATCACAATATAGTAGTGATGAAGAGTAGGCTGAAGTGCAAGACATTAGTCAGGAAGAATCAATACGCAAAGAAGTGGGATACGGAAGTACTAAGGTTCAAATGGCTCTGAGCACTATGGGACTTAACGTCTATGGTCATCAGTCCCCTAGAACTTAGAAGTACTTAAACCTAACTAACCTAAGGACAGCACACAACACCCAGCCATCATGAGGCAGAGAAAATCCCTGACCCCGCCGGGAATCGAACCCGGGAACCCGGGCGTGGGAAGCGAGAACGCTACCGTACGACCACGAGATGCGGGCAAGTACTAAGGAATGACGAGATACGTTTGAAGTTCTCTAACGCTATAGATACAGCAATAAGGAACAGCGCAGTAGGCAGTACAGTTGAAGAGGAATGGACATCTTTAAAAAGGGCCATCACAGAAGTTGGGAATTAAAACATAGGTACAAAGAAGGTAGCTGCGAAGAAACCATGGGTAACAGAAGAAATACTTCAGTTGATTGATGAAAAGAGGAAGTACAAACATGTTCCGGGAAAATCAGGAATACAGAAATACAAGTCGCTGAGGAATGAAATAAATAGGAAGTGCAGGGAAGCTAAGACGAAATGGCTGCAGGAAAAATGTGAAGACATCGAAAAAGATATGATTGTCGGAAGGACAGACTCAGCATACAGGAAAGTCAAAACAACCTTTGGTGACATTAAAAGCAAAGGTGGTAACATTAAGAGTGCAACGGGAATTCCACTGTTAAATGCAGAGAAGAGAGCAGATAGGTGGAAAGAATACATTGAAAGCCTCTATGAGGGTGAAGATTTGTCTGATGTGATAGAAGAAGAAACAGTAGTCGATTTAGAAGAGATAGAGGATCCAGTATTAGAATCGGAATTTAAAAGAGCTTTGGAGGACTTACGGTCAAATAAGGCAGAAGGGATAGATAACATTCCATCAGAATTTCTAAAATCATTGGGGGAAGTGGCAACAAAACGACTATTCACGTTGGTGTGTAGAATATATGAGTCTGGCGATATACCATCTGACTTTCGGAAAAGCATCATCCACACAATTCCGAAGACGACAAGAGCTGACAAGTGCGAGAATTATCGCACAATCAGCTTAACAGCTCATGCATCGAAGCTGCTTACAAGAATAATATACGGAAGAATGGAAAAGAAAATTGAGAATGTGCTAGGTGACGATCAGTTTGGCTTTAGGGAAAGTAAAGGGACGAGAGAGGCAATTCTGACGTTACGGCTAATAATGGAAGCAAGGCTAAAGAAAAATCAAGACACTTTCATAGGATTTGTCGACCTGGAAAAAGCGTTCGACAATATAAAATAGTGCAAGCTGTTCGAGATTCTGTAAAAAGTAGGGGTAAGATATAGGGAGAGACGGGTCATATACAGTATGTAAAACAACCAAGAGGGAATAATAAGAGTGGACGATCAAGAACGAAGTGCTCGTATTAAGAAGGGTGTAAGACAAGGCTGTAGCCTTTCGCCCCTACTCTTCAATCTGTATATCGAGGAAGCAATGATGGAAATAAAAGAAAGGTTCAGGAGTGGAATTAAAATACAAGGTGAAAGGATATCAATGATACGATTCGCTGATGACATAGCTATCCTGAGTGAAAGTGAAGAAGAATTAAATGATCTGCTGTACGGAATGAACAGTCTAATGAGTACACAGTATGGTTTGAGAGTAAATCGGAGAAAGACGAAGGTAATGAGAAGTAGTAGAAATGAGAACAGCGAGAAACTTAACATTAGGATTGATGGTCACGAAGTCAATGAAGTTAAGGAATTCTGCTACCTAGGCAGTAAAATAACCAATGACGGACGGAGCAAGGAGGACATTAAAAGCAGACTCGCTATGGCAAAAAAGGCACTTCTGGCCAAGAGAAGTCTACTAATATCAAATACCGGCGTTAATTTGAGGAAGAAATTTCTGAGGATGTACGTCTGGAGTACAGCATTGTATGGTAGTGAAACATGGACTGTGGGAAAACCGGAACAGAAGAGAATCGAAGCATTTGAGATGTGGTTGAATGTTGAAAATTAGGTGGACTGATAAGGTAAGGAATGAGGAGGTTCTACGCAGAATCGGAGAGGAAAGGAATATGTGGAAAACACTGATAAGGAGAAGGGACAGGATGATAGGATATCTGCTAAGACATGAGGGAATGACTTCCATGGTACTAGAGGGAGCTGTAAAGGGCAAAAACTGTAGAGGAAGACAGAGATCGGAATACGTCAAGCAAATAATTGAAGATGTAGGTTGCAAGTGCTACTCTGGGATGAAGAGGTTAGCACAGGAAAGGAATTCGTGGCGGGCCGCATCAAACCAGTCAGTAGACTGATGACCAAAAAAAAAAGACTCAGAATATGTATGCTATTGCTCCTTGAAAATTCGAATACTCTACTCGAAGTGGTTTCTGAGATTTAGGGAAAAATGCAACAGCAAATGTAAATTCTTAGGAACGGCTTTTAAAGTTTCAAAAGACTGTAACTCAACATATGCTTAATTTTTTTTTTGGTCACTCAGAAGCACCCTGCACAAAACTGTATATCATCCTCTTCATCTTTTTCCAAGTTTTTTTCTTCTTTCTGTACTCCTTAGTGGCCAACTGTGCTGCGTACTCTGCTTTATCAATGCGAACCTTGTCCATCCGTTCAAGTTCGCTGATGCAGTTTGCTCCAGGATAAATTCCCATGTGCTGTAGCACTTCCACCCTACCAATGTTGCCTTCATTAAAAGCAATAACAGCATCACTGACCCCGCAGTTAAGTCTCTTCATTCCAACATAAACATTTTTTGGTAAGCGAATCCATATAAGATTATTGAACGACTCATTGGGATTTTGAGCCTGATCATGCAGACACTTATTCAGTAATTCAGGATTTGCCAGGTCTCTGTAAATAGGTTTTATGACTTCAATGACTGCTGCTGGGATGGAATGTTTATGGCTGTATGAACTGTTTGAGTACCGGGCATTGCGGTAATTGCATCATGAATCAGGTCCAGCAGGGCAATGGTGGTGTACTGGTTTTTCATCAGTTGCCATTCTGTGGAAAAAGGTAGCCCATACTGCATGCTTCATTTTCAACAAATCCTCAGTATTATTTCTAATGGCCATCTCACAATACTACTGTAGTTCATCCAATCATTTTGTCTGTCAGCCTGCCCCTTATAGTTTTACCATCAGAAAATTTCTTGCCTCTCAAACTTTGTTTCAACTTCTTCAAACTGGTGCCCATCTTCTTCTGGACATGACCAACACGTTCTTGTTTTGTGATAATCTTCCCACAATATGGCTGAGCGGCTACTACACTGTTATATGCTTTTGAGTCTCCATCAACCGGTGTAGATTATATTTAAAAAAATAAAGTACTTCCCATGTGAGTTTATATCTGACCCAGTATGTATCACGAATACATTTCGCCATCTCGAGATGTAAGGAGGAAAAGTTCTTGTTGATAGCATCATATCATTTCCTTTTCTTATTTCAGGGCAATTTTTTTTAATGTTCTATACAACATTTATGTGTGGACTATCCGCGTACATTGTGAACACTGAGGGATTTTCTTACTAATACGCAGCAGTATGTATTAATATGTCTCGTGTACTTTCTCATTTGTGGTCTATTAGCACTTTGCACTTTGCTTGTGAGGTAAGCTTTGTTTCGTTTTATACCATTTTCCTTATTTCCCCACATGACGGGCAACTAAAATTGTATTTCCCTTCCTGTCATCGATGCGCTCCAGTAGTACTCTTGAAGCGACTGATGAATGTGTGATATATGTACATAAACGTACAGGGTTGTCATTAGAAACATCCTTCTAAAATAAAAACAGGATGAACAGCTGAAATACGGAGCAGTATGGTTTAGGAGAGGGAAAAAATCCTTTGGGACTGTTTTACCAACATGGCGGCCATTTTTACAGCTGTTATCTTGAAAGCGACTCATATCTTTCAAACCGAAAGGCGGTCATTGAAGTATCATACAGAAAATTACATCCCAAAAGCAATGATATCTATCATTCGAATATAGCTTTCACGTCACCTACAAGGAAGTATCATGAGTCACAACTCGAGAATGAATAAAGTTACGCTCAAATGAATGAAAATCACCATTGTTTGCTTTGCGTAAATTTCTATTTGATACCTTGCATGATGTCCAATTGACTTGAAAGTTATTTGCATCCAATGTTTTGCTTCCGAACTGGCCACTGTGTTTGACATAACAACCTTATAAGTATTCCACCTCTCTCATCTCATAATGATTGACATTAACATTCTGTTTCCCCACTTTTATGTTTTTTTATTATTTTTATGCGGTGGTTCTACACTCATGGACATCCCCGTAATTTCAGCAAGAGGAAATTTTTTTGAAATTTGTGGTAAGGTCTTATGGGACCAAACTGCTGAGGTCATCGGTCCCTAAGCTTACCCACTACTTAATCTAACTTAAACTAACTTACGATAAGGACAACACACACACACACCCATGCCCGAAGGAGGACTCGAACCTCCGACGGGGGGAGCCGCGTGGACCCCGACAATGCGCCTCAAACCACGCGGCTACCACGCGCGGCTCAGCAAGAGGAGGTTAAGTTCATAATCAACATGGAAATCGTCAGCAGCAGGCAGCAAATTCGGGGCATCTGACATTTAATATATAGCTGTGATGCAAAAACAGGCAGCTAGAGTTGCAACTAAAGCGGATGTTTGTTTAGTCGATGACCGATTTCGAGTGACGTTCATTGTCAAACCTACTAATGTTTGCCAGGTAAAATATCCGTCAAAATAACAGTAAAGAAAATGCGTGCAAATGCTTATGGTCCCAGCAAGAGTTCATACTTCATCTCTGGCTGTCTCTTTTTGCACCACAAAGTAAAATTTAGTTGCTGTCCCAGTAACCCAAGGCGCTGGAGTTATGCTAATATGTAGTTATTTGTTGCAGGTGAAGATTAGGATTTTTTGTACCACAAAAATAGAAACGAATGCTGCCCATTGCACGCTTCCAGAGAGTCCCACAAAGTGGTACTCAGGTCCAAATCCGCTATCACCAGAACATGAGTCCCGTGAAGTACAGCTTCGAGGAACTTTGTTCAGGAACTGAACAATGAAATCAGCAATTTATAGTCTATGATTAACTGAAATTCGTTGCTACATAAATATACATGGTATTTTTTGAGGCCACGAATAACGGGCAGTGCTTCCTTCTCTATCCGCGAGTAGTTAATTTGTGCCGCTGATAATGTTTTGGAGGCGTATGCGTCGCTATTTTGTGCAACAGTACCATTCCCAGTCAGAGATTTGATGAACGTAATGGTTGTGAGCGTCGATACCTTTTTAACTTTCTAAAACCCTTCTGACTGGTTTAACGGGTGAGCTTTCTCGTGTGTGGTACAAATATGCAACAGAATGTTACCCTGACCAGGAAAGATTTTAATTCTTTCAAAATTTTGGCTGCAGGTACTTATGTATTGGTTCAATAAGTGTAACCATTGATTGTATCCCAATAGAACTTGGATGTTGTTTAGCATGTCCGTGCACCATTCATGATCCTGTGCTAAACATACTAGTGCCTGATACTTCCTGCCAGATTAACACTGTGTGGTAGAACAGGCCTTGAACGTGGGACCCTCGCCTTTCGTGGGCAAGTGCTCTTCCGACTGTACTATCCAAGCGCGACTCACTACCTGTCCTCACAGCTTTAATTCCGCCAGCACTTCATCTTCTACCTTCCACGCTTCACCGAAGTGTTCGTGCATATGCTGTAGGACTAGCATTACTGGGAGAAAGGACATTGCGGAGACGTGGCTTAGCCACAACCAGGAAGTTTCAAATCGGTGCATACTCCACTGAAAAATTAATGTTCATTCTGTATACTATACATCTCGGATAAGAAATTCAGCCTGCGATACTATATACAGGCCTGACATTTATGGGCTGCGTCCTTGTAATCCGACTGACTGACCCGCTTTTTATGGCAGTGGTTAAACTGAAAACGAGCAGCTACTGTACGATTTTGGTTCTTACAGTAATCGGAGAGCAAACAGCAGATTATTTTTTTTACTACTACGCTCTGCGAGAATCTGCAGCTTTTGTACTACCTCATATAATTCATTAGTAGAAGGTAGCAGAATACTCTTTGAAGAATAGCGTTCTCGGCATCATTTGTGTCACAGTATAGCAGGAAACGACTGGTGGTGAACTTCCCAACTCACCTCCGACTCGTCGAAAGTTGTATTTTACAATTGAATGGTGGTCACTGCAACTCTGTAACATGAATTCGGCTGTAATCACGTGACTAAAACCCCAAAGGAGCGTTCAGACATGCAGTCAGGGTCTTTGAGGTTAATGGGTTGTATAGGTGATCGAGAAGCCACGGCTCTTGAGTCAGCACGCGTTGGATTTAAAGAACTTATTGTGGTCCCGATTTGAATTTCTACGTATTTAGAAATATTAATGTGGCTTTCGGTGACTACTACTTCGACTTCCTCTACACTCTCTCTCTCTCTCTCTCTCTCTCTCTCTCTCTCTCTCTCTCTGTGTGTGTGTGTGTGTGTGTGTGTGTGTGTGTGTGTGTGTGTGTGTCTTTAATTTTCTTTTAATGTTGGTTGCTTATACTTAGATGAACTCATCAGATATTTGTCTTGATAGTATCTGGTGATCAATGAACTTCAATTTTCATAGAGACTATTAGTTTCTGCACTGAGAAACGTTGAGAGTTTGAAGCTGATTTTAGAGAGTGAATTCTTTATTGTAAGAGCTTTATTCGAACTTGGTACTGCGTTTGAATGCACTGCACACACTACATAACAACATTTGCACTGCTCAATTAATTACTGTTAAACTGATTTACGAAACTTCTTGTAAGTCTTTATGCGGCCACTATTCGCAGATTTGTGCGGTGCTTCTCGAGTAAACATTTGGTTTGAACTTTAAACAGTTTGGTTTAGCACACATAACTGTTTCATTTATAGTTGCTATATTTTCAGCAACTGTAGTATATAGTTCAGAGTAAAATTTAGCTGTCAGTTGAAAAGATATTTTTATTTCGCTTCGCCGGTTTCAACAAATTAATGTGTTATCTTCAGAGGCCTACGAAATTAGGGATATTATAAAGCATTAGACCTCGGCCATACGTTTATGTAAAGTATAAGAAGTGTATTACAGAAACTTAATTAGTACTGGTTTAGAGCATTCAACATCTTTTTCACAGAAGCACGTCTAAAACGATACATATTGTGTGTGATTATTGTAAACACAGATTGACAGACGGATAACTTACAGAAAATAGATCAGATCTAAGTACATGTCAAGTTGCTGTGTCTGCAGCAAGGAACATATATAAAGGCACATAAAAAGTATAACTGAGTTATATAAGCACGTTATATATAGCATATTTGAAAAACATGGCACATTGGTCTAATGTCTAAAAGGAGTGGGCTAATTTCCACATTTTATAAGGCACGCTATAGAATCAAAACAGCGTCTGTTTTTCAATGCAAGATAATAACACAACTTATCTTTTGAATTTAGGTAGGAATGTTTACATACTTCAAATTCTTATAAAAAGCTCATTTTGTCTTCAGGCATAGAACAACTCTGAGTGGTCATTATAAGTTCCGCCTTGACGTGTTGTTTAGTCTTTGACACGAGACAACCGGTAGGGAAAGTAGGCGGCGGTATTCGTTTTCACCCTCGGGGCTGACACACAAGGACACTGTCTTCTTCACACTAGCAATATATACGCTTTGTCTTTTGGTAGTAAAACAGGCACAATCATCTGACTTTTCTCTGGGTTATGGTGAGATTGTTGTTGCCTTTGCACATTTGCTGTGCGCTTACATTACGTGGCTTTTCTGATTATGGAGCTTTAGAAATCTGTCCGAGATGCTTTTTGCAGTCGTGTTTAACGTGGCAAAAGTTAGGTCTTTGCTGACTCGTTCAGCTTCTTTAGAACACGTGGGAATCTGTCTGCTACAATCATCCAAAGTTTGAAGTGGCTTATCTCATTGCTCTTCCACTCGTAAAATAGTGTTTCAGGCATTCGTGTTCTTTTTATTTTATCCGGTGGTAACGCAGAGGATTATACTTGGATATCAAATACACTGAGGGGACAAAAGTCGTGATACAGCGAGATGTACATCTACAGATGACGATGGAATCGCGTAAACAAGGTATAAAAGGGCAGTGCATTGGTGGAGCTGTCATTTGTACTCAGGCGATTCACGCGGAAAGGTTTCCGACGTGATTATGGACGCACGACGGGGATCAACAGACTTTGAACGCGGAATAGTAATTGGAGTTAGACGCATGGGACATTCCATTTCGGAAATCGTTAAGGAATTCAGTATTCCGAGATCCACAGCGTCAACAGTGTGCCGAGAACACCATATTTCAGGCATTACCCCTCACTACGGACAACGCACTGCCGACGGCCTTCGCTTAACGGCCGAGAACAGTGGCGTTTGAGCAGAGCTGCCAGTGAGAACAGACGAGCAACACTGCTGGGAAATAATCGCAAAAATCAATGTGAAATGTACGAGGAACGCATCGGTTAGGGCAGTGCGGTGAATTTGGCGTTAACGGACTATGGCAGCAGACGAACGACGCGAGTGCCTTTGCTAACAGCACGACATCGCCTGCAACGCCGGTAATAGGCTCATGACCACATCGGTCGGACCCAAATTGTCCATATTTCACTTGGTAAGAGCTGATGGTATGAGGTTCGAGTGTGGTGCACATCCCACTAAGCCACGGACCCAAGTTGTCAACAAGGCACAGAGCAAGGTGGTGGTGGCTCCATGTGCTGTCGGCTGTGTTTACATGCAATGGACTGGACCGTCTGGTCCACTGGACCGATCATTGAGTATAAATGGTTACATTCGGCTACTTGGAGACCGTATACGCATCGTAAACAGCAGCTCTCCTGTCATCATTGTGGTACTTCGGGAATTACCAATACATTTGTTGATTTTGTTCCGTTAACAGTTACGTGTTGAGTTCTATCCGCAAGGAAATTTTAAATCCAGTCGCAAATCTGCTCCAGTACTCGATAAAATCGTATTTTGTTCACTAAACGCCAGTGCGGGACGGTATTACATGCCTTCCTGAAGTCAAGGAACACGGCATCAACCTGAGAGCCGTTGTTTACAGTGCTAAGGGTATCCTGGATGAAAATAACGTGCTAAGCGTCGCAAGATCTCTATTTGACTCAACCCATTTCCCAGAACTCCTGAAGACAGAAGTTCACTGTGGATATTGTATCACAGACACCCGCCCAAAGATGTAAACAACCATGTGTGAGCAGCGCCTATTAGACGGAGGGGTTCCGACGGCCTATCAGTTCCAGTCACTCCACCGGGAAGAAGGTACACGGCTCGGGTTGTCTGTAGTTCAAACATGCCTAGACGGACAATACCGCGGTTCGATCGCATCCGCATTGTTACTTTGTGGCAGGAAGGGCTCTCAACAAAGGAAGTGTACAGGCGTTTCGGAGTGAGCCAAAGCGATGTTCTTCGGACATGGAGATAGAGAGAGACAGGAACTGTCGATGACATGACTCGCTCAGGCCGCCCAAAGGCTACTAGCTCATTGGATGACCGCTACCTACGGATTATGGCTCGGAGGAGCCCTGACAGCAACGCCACCATGTTGAATAACGATTTTTGTGCAGCCACAGGACGTCGTGTTACAACTCAAACTGTGCGTAATAAGCTGCATGATGCAGAACTTCTCTCCCGACGTCCATGGCGACGTCCAACTTTGCAACCATGACACCATGCAGCGCGGTACAGATGGGCCCAACAACATGCCGAATGGACCGTTCTGGATTGGCATCACGTTCTCTTCAACGATGAAGGTCGCATAAGCCTTGAACCAGACAATTGTTGGAGACGTGTTTGGAGGCAACCTGGTCAGGCTGAACGCCTTAGCGAGTGCAGCAAGGTGGTGGTTCCCTGCTGTTTTGGAGTGGCGTTATGTGCGGCCGACGTACGCCACTGGTGGTCATCGCCATAACGGCTGTACGGTACGTCAATGCCATTCTCCGACCGATAGTTCAACCATATCGGCAGCATATATGGACGACAATTCGCGCCCCATCGTGCACATCTTGTGAATGATTTCCTTCGGGATAACGACATCGCTCGACTAGAGGCGCCAGCATGTTCTCCAGGCATGAACCCTATCGAACATGCCGCCCGGGATGGATTGAAATGGGTTGTTTATGGACGACGTGACCCACCAACCACTCTGAGGGATCTACGCCGAATCGCCGTTGAGGAGTCGTTCAATCTGGACCAACAGTGCCTTGATAAACTTGTGGATAGTATGTCACGACAGATATAGGCATGCATCAATGCAAGAGGACGTGCTACTGTGTATTAGAGGTACCGGTGTGTACAGCAGTCTGGACCACCACCTCTGAAGATCTCGCTGTGTGGTGGTGCAACATGCAATATGTGATTTTCATGAGCAATAAAATGGGTGGAAATGATGATTATGTTGATCTCTATTCCAACTTTCTGTACAAGTTCCGGAACTCTCGGAATCGAGGTGATGTAAAACTTTTTTTGGTGTGTGTATGTTGATCTTTATAACGGAAAGTTTCGTTCGCCAGAAACGTCATAGTTCTTGAGCATACAAGATATTCCATAATTCTACAAAAGTTTGACGTCAACGATATGGTCCTATAATTGTGTACATCTGTCCTAGAGCTTTTCTTGGAAACGGAAATGACCTGCGCTTTTTTCAGTCACTAACTACCCTTCATTCCTCCTGCGATCTACGATAAACTGTTGCTAGAAGGGGAGCGAGTTCTTTCCATATTGCTTGTAGAATCTTGTAAGTATCTCACCTGGTCCTGATGGCTTTCCACTACTAAGGTATTTTAGTTGCTTTTCTGTTCCACGATCGGTTATCTCAATATATTCTGTTTTGACGTTCGTGCTGTTGTTGTGGTCTTCAGTCCTGAGACTGGTTTGATACAGTTCTCCAAGCTACTCTATCCTGTGCAAGCTTCTTCACCTCCCAGTACGTACTGCAACCTATACCCTTCTGAATCTGTTTAGTGTATTCATCTCTTGGTCTCCCTCTACGATTTTTACCCTCCACGCTGCCCTCCAATACTAAATTTGTGATCTCTTGATGCCTCAGAACATGTCCTACCAACCGGTCCCTTCTTCTAGTCAAGTTGTGCCACAAACGTCTCTTCTCCCCAATCCTATTCAATACCTCCTCATTAGTTATGTGATCTACCCGTATAATCTTCAGCATTCTTCTGTAGCACCACATTTCGAAAGCTTCTATTCGCTTCTTGTCCAAACTAGTTATCGTCCATGTTTCACTTCCATACATGGCTACAGTCCATACAAATACTTTCAGAAACGACTTCCTGACACTTAAATCTATACTCGATGTTAACAAATTTCTCTTCTTCAGAAACGCTTTCCTTGTTATTGCCAGTCTACATTTTATATCTTTACTTCGACGATCATCAGTTATTTTGCTCCCCAAATAGCAAAACTCCTTTACTACTTTAAGTGTCTCATTTCCTAATCTAAGTCCCTCACACACCACCTGACTTAATTCGACTACATTCCATTATCCTCGTTTTGCTTTTGTTGATGTTCATCTTATACCCTCCTTTCAAGACACTGTCCATTCCGGTCAACTGCTCTTCCAAGTCCTTTGCTGTCTCTGACAGAATTACAATGTCATCGGCGAACCTCAAAGTTTTTATTTCTTCTCCTTGGATTTTAATACCTACTCCGAATTTTTCATTTGTTTCCTTCACTGCTTGCTCAATATACAGATTGAATAACATCGGAGAGAGGCTACAACGCTCTCTCACTCCCTTCCCAGCCACTGCTTCCCTTTCATGTCCCTCGACTCTTATATCTGCCATCTGGTTTCTGTACAAATTGTAAATAGCTTTTCGCTCCCTGAGTTTTACCTCTGCTACCTTCAGAATTTGAAAGAGAGTATTCCAGTCAACATTGTCAAAAGCTTTCTCGAAGTCTACAAATGCTAGAAACGTAGGTTTGCCTTCCCTTAATCTAGCTTCTAAGATAAGTCGTAGGGTCAGCATTGCCTCACGTGTACCAATACTTTTACGGAATCCAAACTGATCTTCCCCGAGGTCGGCTTCTACTAGTTTTTCCATTCGTCTGTAAAGAATTCGCGTTAGTATTTTGCAGCAGTGACGTTCGTACGATGATTGAAAGGAGGAACTGTGTTATGGCCTTCGGCAGTGAAACTATTTCGGATGACCGAATTCAGTATTCAGCCTTATCTCTGTTATCTTCCGTTTCGGTGCCAGTATGGTCTCTGTGTGAATGAATAGACATTTTCGAACCGCTTACTGACTTTACATAAGACCAAAACCTCTTAGAGTTTTTACTCATATCGGTTGATTAAAATTTCCTTTTAAAATTACCAAACGTTTCCCTCATTGCTCTCCTTCTGCTCATTTTCGTTTCGTTCAACTTCTGTTTGTCAGCTTTGTTTTGACTTCTCTTCAAAACGAGCAGAAGCCCTCTTTGTTTACGGAGCAGTTTTCTAACACATGTATTAAATAAACCACGGTGGATATATCCCGTCCTTTAAGACCTTGCTCGGTTAGGCGCGAACGGATCTCGTATTTGGTTAGTGTCCTCCAAGGTCACCTGATATGGCGGTATAGAACTTTCACCGATGGGGTTTGTGAAAGCATAGCCCTCTAGTACGTTCAGCTATTGTATTAACTCCTTATCGGGGATTGTAATGATGTGGAGTCCAGTCGGTCGCCACAAAGCGCTGAATTGCCGACTGCTACGAGGTGCTACTGAGTGGAGACTCTTTCGTTCAGGGCTTTGGAGTTCCAAAATTTCGTTTCTCGTAAGCAACTGTACCAGAGGAAGCTGTCTGCTTCAGCATAACTGGTAAGAAATATTTACACACAACAGTGCTAAGAAGTATTGGGTAGTTTTCCCGCTGTTACAACAAAAACATGCTGCTTTTTCAAGTTCTGGCACTGCATACATTTCAAGCTGTTTTCTTACATCATACGTTTACAAGTATGAGAGAGCGCTTGCAATAAAATCCGACCTGCATCTAGCAGTTTCACGAAGACCACTAACGGATACACATACTTTTTCCTATTATGCCAGAAGAATATATCGCATCCATATTTATTCGTACGTTTGCTGGCTGAACAGGGTATTTCCTTTTCTACTTTCATTACATCATATTCTCCGACATGAATGAAAGTCGACGAAAAACATGAAATGTATTCGCAGTTGCGAATACGCGTATCCATCAGCTGTATTATGGAATGACAACGAGAATGTGTCCCGAATCAGGATCGGATCCGGATCTATCGCTTTATACGAGTGGTAGCTTTAACGGCTTTGGCTATTTGTGCCCGACTCAAGGCCCCGTTACAACCTGCAGTCGCACACATTATGTGATCCCGTATGGGGCGAGGGGAGGGGGGCAGGGTGGTGGGATTGGGGGGGGGGGGGGAATTTCGATTTATCAATTGACTGTTGCTACCTGGTACCAACGGATAAAGGGACATTGGATGGTACTTCTTAACAATACAGGCACTGGAGTGTCGTATCAATGATGAAAGGTTGAAACTATTAAGCTGTGTATTTGGAAGCAAATTCAAAACTTTTCAAGAGTAAAATTTTCGTATTTACAATTTATTGTTTCTTAATTGTTATTAAAATGTGATATATTTAGGGAAAATGTAAATATTACCTCTCCAAGAAGATAGTAGTTGTGGAGTCGATAGCAACGATGCCACGGCGTATAAAAGTTCTTAGGTTGGCACTACCAGGAGACACCGACGACAACGCCCTCAAGCCGGTGCTGTGGAGCTCTACAAGCTCCGCGGCAGATTCTGCCCATTTTATCAAGAGCAGACGGCCGGGACACCTCAGGGCAAAGTTATTTATTACTTTTGCTGCTAAAGTAAAGGTGATTTTAATTCACACTATAGTACCGAGAGATTTTCACATTTTCCAGCTCCTACCCACGCGCCGCCTTCCAGGCGGGATACAAGAGTTGGCGGCGAGGACTCCCTTTTCCCTTCCTATCATTTCCTTTCTTTGCTCGGTACTGGTTTCTTTTCGTGCTAGCCTCAGTATAAGACTTTCATTTCTGTAAACCATGGCTTCGCCACAGGAATAGGCTTCGCTGTCCTACCTTGTACGTTTGTAAGAAGGCTGTTTAGGTTTTGTGGTCGCGCGGTAGCGTTCTCGCTTCCCGCGCCCGGGTTTCCGGGTTCGATTCCCGGCGGGGTCAGGGACTTTCTCTGCCTTGTGATGACTGGGTGTTGTGTGATGTCCTTAGGTTAGTTAGGTTAAGTAGTTCTAAGTTCTAGGGGACTGATGGCCATAGATGTTAAGTTCCATAGTGCTCAGAGCCATTTGAACCATTTTTTTTGTTTAGGTTTTTATATTGATAACGCCACGTAGCGCTCTGTATGAAAATCACTGGTTGCGCTGTGTGCAGTCTGTGGCTGGGTGGCATTGTTGTATTGTTCGCTATTGTGGTGTTGGGCTGTTGGCTGTGAACAGCGTGTACCGTTGCGCAGTTGGAGGTGAGCCGCCAGCAGTGGTGGATGTGGGGTGAGAGATGGCGGAATTTTGAGAGCGGATGATCTGGACAGAGACAGTAAATTTGTAAGACTGGATGTCATGAACTGATATATATATATATTATGACTTTTGATCACTATTAAGGTAAATACATTGTTTGTTCTTTATCAAAATCTTTCATTTGCTAACTATGCCTATCAGTAGTTAGTGCCTTCAGTAGTTAGTGCCTTCAGTAGTTAGAATCTCTTATTTATCTAGCAGTATTGGCGCTCGCTGTATTGCAGTAGTTCGAGTAACGAAGATTTTTGTGAGGTAAGTGATTTGTGAAACGTATAGGTTAATGTTAGTCAGGGCCATTCTCTTGTAGGGATTATTGAAAGTCAGATTGCGTTGCGCTAAAAATATTGTGTGTCAGTTTAGTGTTGATCAGAATAAGTAAAGAGTACGTTCAGTTCTGCGCAGCTGTTTGAAAATCAAATAATGTAAGAGGTTTATCTGCATAGTAATTCGTTAAGTTTTCTAAGGGGACGTTTCACGTTTTCAGGCTCAGCAAATGACTGAGCTGCTTGCTGCCATGAATGGACTGGTCATACTACAAACTGCAGCTCTTTCGGTGCCTGTGACGCCCCCGCCTGTACCGACGCCGTCGCCGACGGCGCCGCCATTTCGTGCCTTCAGTCCTGATGTTGAACGCTGGCCAGAATACATCGCCCAGCTCGAGGCACACTTCGCAGCATACAACATCCAGGTACAGATCGACTTGCCTTTTTCATTGCCAACGTGCGTGTGGTGTCGTACCGTGTGCTCGTGAAATTGTTTTCCACCACGCGCCCAGAAACTGAAACGTACGACGTAGTGACTGATGCTTTGAACTCCCACTTCCGTTACGGAGTAAATGTTGTAGCTGCACGCTACAAATTCTTCCGCCTCCGGCGTGGCCCTACTGAGTCGAATAAATCTTGGTTAGCGGCACTTCAGGGACTAATATCTGATTGTGACTTTAATTGCTCATATGGACGCTCATATGCTGATATGATTAGAGACGCTATTGCGCAGAATGTGGCGGATCGCCGTATCCGCGAACAAATCCTCAGATTTAAAAACCCATCTCTGCAGGAAGTAGTGGACATGCTAGACAAGATACATTAGACATGGCTACTTCCGCGTTCGACGTGACGCCTGGTGTGTGTACTGTTCGCACGGCACAACACGGGTCCTACCGCCATCCACCCAGCCAGCCAAACTACGCTGCGCCGCTCGCGAGGCACGTAAACACGTTTCCAAACGCACCCTCTAAGAAACTGAAATCACGTCCGAACTGCTTTCGTGCCCACACACGGGACACTTGTCCATCCCGTCATGGACAGTGTTATTTTTGTAATAAGAAAGGACATGTGCAAGCTGTGTGTAGTAAGAGAAACTCTAATTCACAACTTGTCTCCCGTTCGCGTGACTCGCGTAGGCGTCACCGCAACGGCAACCGCCCTGATTCACATCAGCCTATGGACGTTAATGCCATGTATTCAAAGCCTTCTGCTCCACGTGCTTCGACAGCTCGTCGTGTGAATCAAGTTTTACCAGATACTTCCTCTCGCACTCAGCGCGATGCGAGGAAAATTTTTGTTACTTCGAACATTTGTGGACGTTCTGTTCGCCTGCAGCTGGACACTGGTGCGTCAGTTTCCTTACTGAACAAATCAACGTATGACTTGCTTGGTTCGCTCCCGCTTCGTCGTTCACATTCCACGCTGACTGCATTTACTGGACATGAAATCTCAGTGCTCGGCGTGTGTAGTTTGCAAGCCATGTATGGTGCAACGACCCGCACAAAAATGGTTCAAATGGCTCTGAGCGCTATGGGACTTAACAGCTGTGGTCATCAGTCCCCTAGAACGTAGAACTACTTAAACCTAACTAACCTAAGGACAGCGCACACATCCATGCCCGAGGCAGGATTCGAACCCGCGACCGTAGCAGTCGCGCGGTTACGGTCTGCGGTGCGACCCGCACAGTTTCTTTCCATGTGCTCCGCTCTAGTGATGCTACGACCATTTTTGGCATGGACGCATTTGAACTTTTTGGCCTCACAATTCAGGACAATGTACTTAGCATCAATGCTAGTGACCATGCAGACATTGTTACCGCATCATGCGATCATTTTGATGAACGCTTTTCTAATGGCCTTGGTTGTGCCACAGACTTTGCAGCTCATGTTGTAGTTAAAGACAATGTTATACCTATTTTCTGGCATGCACGCCCGGTACCACACGCACTGCACGACACCGTAGCTGCTGAACTTAAGCATTTGCATGACAGTGGTGTCGTTGAACCTGTTTCTGCTTCGCCATGTGCTTCGCCTAAAGTGTGCGTGAAGAAACCAAACGGTCGTCTCCGTATTTGTGCTGACTTTAAGTCTACCTTAAATCCGCAGACAGTGGTCGCTACGTTTCCCTTACCACGTCCTGAAGACATTTTGATAAGCTTGGTGGTGGAAAATTCTTTTCCACGATTGACTTGAGGGGCGCATACTTTCAGATTCCGCTCGACGAACAGTCGCAGCGCTATTTTGTGATCAACACCCACCTTGGCTTGTTCAAGTTTCGCCGCCTTCCGTTCGGTTGTGCTTCGGCTCCTGCTATTTTTCAGTCTTACTTGCAGTAGTTGTGTGCCACTGTCCGTTCTTGTTCCAATTATCTGGACGATATAGTTGTATCAGGTCGCACCCCTGACGAACATTTGCAGAATTTCCGTGCCTTATTTACTGTACTTCTGCACGCAGAACTCAAGTGTAACAGAGATAAGTGCAAATTTTTCAAACTGAGATTCAGTATTTAGGACATATGATTATGACAGGGTATCCACCCCTCGCCGTCACATCTCTGTGCGATTAAAGACTTGACAGCACCACGGAACTTGAAAGAACTTCAGTCTGTGTTGGGTAAAATTACATATTATATTCGGTTTATACCATATTCAGCGCAGATTGCAGCGCCTTTGCATCGCATTCGGCGTAAGAACGTTCCTTTTGTTTGGTCTTCGGAATGTGACGCAGCTTTTCACAAGCTCAGATCTGCTTTGTTGAGTGACTGCTGTTTCATTCCGTTCGATCCCTCCAGACCAATTGTTTTGGCTGTCGATGCATCTTCCCATGGCATCAGAGTGGTTCTCTCGCACCGCATTAATTCTGTCGATCGCCTGATCGCTTTTGTGTCTACGTTGCTCAATTCTGCCCAGCAAAACTATCCTCAAATCGAGAAAGAAGCTTTAGCTATTGTATATGGAGTGACAAAGTTTCATGATTTTTTGTACGGTCGCAGGTTCTATTTGGTCACCGACCATATAAGCCTTTGACGATGTTGTTTCACCCGTCAAAGCCAGTTCCGGCCCGTACTGCACAAAAGTTGCAACGTTGGTCTTTGTTTTTGCCTAACTACAATTAAGAAATTTTGTTTCGGCCTATGGTCCAGCATGGCAATGCTGATGCTTTGTCTCGTCTGCCTATCGGTCCTGACGCAGTGTTTGGTTCTTCAGAATTGTCTTGCATGTTTATTGATTCGCAAGATAAGAACTTAGCTGATGGTTTTCCGGTGGATTTTCGTCGCATTGCTTCCGCGACAGCCGCCGATGCTTCTTTGCAGATTCTTTTGCAGTATATTCGTACACAATGGCCTTCATCTGCTACGCAGATTCGTGATTCACTTGTTCGATGTTACTTTGCGCAACGTCACAACTTGTCTGTACATCACGGTGTTATCTTTTTATGAACTGACAATGATCAGTCTCGTGTGGTTGTACCTCGTTCGTTGCAGTCGGAAATCCTCAGATTGCTGCATGCCAGTCATTGGGGTATAGTGTGGACGAAGCAATTAGAGCGTCGTCACTGCACTTGGGTCGGCATTGATAAACAAATTGAGAATTTGCTTGCTAACTGTCGCTCTTGTGTGGAGCTTGCTCCCTGCCAGCGCTTCTTTGCGTGGCCGACTCCTACTGCGCCTTGGCAGCGGGTTCATATTGATTTTGCGGGTCCTTCCTGGGACACGCGCTGGTTGATAGTTATTGATGCATACAGCAACTTTCCGTTTATTGTGCCTATGTCTTCTACTACATTTTCGAGTACTGTTCGGGCTTTGACGTATATTTTTTGCATTGAGGGCCTTCCTGAAGTTGCCGTCTCTGACAATGACCCCCAATTCGTGTCCTCAGAGTTTGAAGCGTTCTGTGCTGCTAATGGCATTAGCCATCTGGCCTCCGTCCTGTTCAACCCCCAGTCGAACGGCGAGGCTGAACGCTTTGTGCGTACGTTTAAGTCCCAGATAAGCAAGTTGCGCGCCACGCACTCTCGCTAGCGCGCGCTCTGGACTTTCCTTGCTTCCTATCGCTCTCAACCGCGCGGCACCCGTTCCCCAGCGGAATTGCTACACGGCCGCACGCATCGGTCGCTCCTGCAGCTGTTGCACCCGCCGCCGCTCGGTCCCGCTGCCTCGCCTCGTTCTGGCTTGGCGCCGCATGATTTGGTGCTCTATCGCGTTTTCTCTGGCAGGCAGCGCTGGGAGCAGGGGCGCATTCTTCGCAGGCTTGGCCGCGCCTTATTTCTCATTTCTGGTCCCTCCGGCACTGTCAGGCGACACCGGAACCAGATTCGTTTGTGTCATCCTCAGTTTTCTGCCGCTGGTTGTTTTCCGGCAGAATTGGAGGCTTCGCGGCTTCCGCCACCTCAGCCCACGACTCTACCGACGGCGCCTCCGCCGCTCGCGCCTCCGCAGCGGAAGCGCCTGCCGTCGTCGCCGCTGCCGGTCCGGTCACCTGCACCGGACGGTCGCCTCCCGCCGCCACCACGGCCCCATCTCTGGCCGATGCCGCCGCCGCTGCCGCTGCCGTGTTCCTCCGTGGTGGCAGAGCCAATGGACGCTGAGGCTGACGTCACGCCGCTGCCGCCGCCGCCGCCGCCGCCGCCGCCGCCGCCGCCGTCGCCCATGGAGGTCGTTGCTCCGCCTTCTCATCCGAGCATACCCAGTAGCGGTGCGCGGCCTGGGCAGGTTATCCACGGGGCGTTTTCCTCGCCCCCTCGGGAGCAATTCGGGGTCGCGGGTGGACAGCGCGCCCCGGCAGTTCCACTGTCCGCCCCCTCAGCTGCGCCGCCTCAGGGTCCCTCCACCCGCTGTCGGAAGCCATACTCAGCGACGGTGCGCCGTTTCTGGGGGGAGGGATGTGGTATCGATAGCAGCGATGCCACGGCGTATAAAAGTTCTTAGTTTGGCACTACCACGAGAAACCGACGACAGCGCCCTCTAGCCAGAGATGTGGAGCTCTACGAGCTCCGCGACAGATTCTGCCCATTTGATCAAGAGCAGACGGCCGGGACACGTCTCTTCAGCTTCACACCTCAGAGCGAAGTTATGTATTACTCTTGTTGCTAAAGTAAAGGTGATTTTAATTCACACTGCAGTACCGAGAGATTTTCACCTTTTCCAGCTTCTACCCACGCGCCGCCTTCCAGGCGGGATATAAAAGTAGTATATTGTTTTAATACTGGTAGTACTTTAAGGACACATTTCACATGTGGCAGCTAGTTAGTTGACAATGTGAACAGGCAATTGATCTCTTTATTTTCCCCTTCAGTGTGATGTGGCGATGGTTCTTACCACGAATTTTTCCATACTGAAAATTTTCGTCCATATCTATGTTGGCACATGAAGGTGCCGATAATGAACCAGTTTTAAAAATTCTTTTCACTTGCGCGAGTTTCTTGTGTAGGGGTTGCACTTCTTTTACGTTTACGACACACCGCGTTGTTGGGAAATTGTTTTTCAATTTGCCACCTGGATAAAGCTACAGTTGGAATTTTATGGAGAGGATGATTTTGGAAATCTGCTGTTAGAATCTTTCTTTTGCAACCAGATTTATAATCTGCGTCGGAAAAATGTTGCCTGCAAACTACTGACGAACTTGACAGTGCATTTGGCGTGAAGTATTCTCGAGAAATGACTTGTAACCATGTAGGCTGTTTCTCAGATAATTATCAACCGGAAATTCGTGCTAGTTTTCCCTTTATCAGTCGTTACAACGGTAGTCGGCAGTAAGCCATCTGTAATGAGTAATGAACGCATTTCAGACTATTATATATCACAGAAACGTAGAATCAATGCAATAGTCAACACGCTGAGCAATACACAGAACTATAATACGAACGAAAATACTACAACAATATTTTCAATGTTATATGCGTTCTGTATCGTTTACCTTCGGTAAAGGATGACTGAAGCTGGTGGAAAACCTTTAAACACAATAAATGCAGCAAATCATATCTTACGTATTCTCTATCCACAGCCTACACAAGCACTTGTAATTTTGACACTAACAGCTGAACAGTCCAGGAATGCCTGGGGAAGCGTCGATGAGTGGCGCCAGGTGCGGGAAAAATTGCAGACTACACCTACACGCCCAGTCCCATAAGACCCTGGAGTGTTGAGGCTGTTAGAGCATACTGGTGAGCTATGGTGAAAGACTCCGTCTACGTACTTCCGCTTACATCAGGTTAGGGTAAAATGTGACGCCATTTAGCAAGAGCAGTGAATGCGGTAACTCAAGACGGGCATGAAATAAATTTGATCATCGAATCTAACTGCATGTTATCGAGGCCGCATCGAACATTTGTAGAAAGTAAACAGAATTGAATTTTTTTTTTTCTACTATGAGACTTAACTTCTGAGGTCATCAGTCGCCTAGAACTTAAAACTAATTAAACCTAACTAACCTAAGGAAATCACACACATCCATGCCCGATGCAGGATTCGAACCTGCGACCGTAGCGGTCGCTCGGTTCCAGATTGTAACGCCTAGAACCGGACGGCCACTTCGGCCAGTCAGAATTGAATAAAATGCCTCAGGGTTTTCTGTGCACATACGAAGGTGGTTTGAAAAGTACGGAATAGAAGAAAAGTACTTACGTCACGAAGAATTTTTTATTTTTCAATGTAGTCCCCTTGTACACTATGTGATCAATAGTATCCGGACACCCCCGAAAACATACGTTTTTCATATTAGGTGCATTGGGCTGCTACCAGGTACTCCATATCAGCGACCTCAGTAGTCATTAGACATCGTGAGAGCAGAATAGGGCACTCCGCGGATCTCACGGACTTCGAACGGGGCCAGGTGATTGAGTGCCACTTGTGTCATATGTCTGTACGTGAGAGTTCCACACTCAACAGCCCTAGTTCCACTGTATCCGATGTGATAGTGAAGTGGAGATTTGAAGGGACACGTACAGCACAAAAGCGTACAGGCCGACCTCGTCTGTTAACTGACAGACCGCCGACAGTTGAAGAGGGTCGTAATGTCGACATCTATCCGGAGCATCACACACGAATTCCAAACTGCATCAGGATCCACTGCAAGTACTACGACAGTTAGGTGGGAGGTGAGAAAATTTGGATTTCATGGTCGAGCGGCTGCTCGTAAGCCACACATCACGCCAGTAAATACCAAACGTCGCCTCGCTTGGTGTAAGGAGTGTAAACGTTGGACGATTGAACAGTGGAAAAACTGTTGTGTGGAGTGACGAATCATGGAACACATTGTGGCGATCCGATGGCAGGGTGTGTGTATGGCGAACGACCGATGAGCGTCATCCGCCAGCGTGTGTAGTGCACTATCACAGCACAGGCCAAAATTGATGTTACAAGCACATTCTTGCTCCCGCTGTTTAAGAGCAATTCGGGGATATTGATTGCATCTTTCAACACGATCGAGCACCTATTCATAATGCACGGCCTGTGGCGGAGTGGTTGCACAACAATAACACCCCTGTAATGGACTGGCCTGCAAGGAGTCCTGACCTGAATTCTATAGAACACCTTTGGCATGTTTTAGAACGCCGACTCTGTGGCAGGCCTCACCGACCGATATAGATACCTCTCCTCAGTACAGCACTGCGTGAAGAATGGGCTGCCATTCCCCAAGAATCCCTCCAGCACGTGATTGAACGTATGCCCGCGAGAGTGTAAGCTGTCAAGGCTAAGGGTGGGCCAACCATATTGAATACCAGCATTACCGATGGCTGGTGCTAGCAACTTATGAGTCATTTTCAGCCAGGTGTCCGGATACTCTTGATCACATAGTGCAGATTAATGCACTTGGTCCAACGATGTTCCAGTGTCTTGATCCCATCTCGAAAATGAGTTTCCTCCAGGCCTACAAAATAGTTGTCAACACTGCCTATCAGTTCTTCGTTTGAAGTGAATCTTCGTTCACCAACAAAAATTTTCAGTTTTGGGAAGAGATGGAAGTCCGACGGAGCCATATCAGGTGAATAAGGCGGGTGTGGCACCAGTTCATACCTTAGTTCGTGTAATTTTGCCATGGCGACGGCACATGTGTGCGGGCAGGCATTGTCTTGATGGAATATGGCTCTTTTCCTTGCCAAACCTGGCGTTTTTTCGCGTATCTTTTGTTTCAATTTGTCCTGGAGGTTGACATAGTATTCTCCAGCAATTGTTTGCCTAGTGGCGAGTTAATGTACAAACAGAATCCCCTTCGCATCTCAGAACACTGATGTCGTGACCATTTCGACCAAGGAATTGTCTTTCCTTTCTTTAGTGGCGCAGAGTCAGCATGTTTCACAGCTCTGACTCATCATTTACTCAAGTTTCATCTGTGGTCACAAACCGGAGCAAAAATCTTGTTTGTTTCTCCTAAAACGAGCCAAACATTGTTGCGTTATGTCCATTCTCATGCGTTTCTGATCCAGCGTCAAGAGTCGCAGCACCCATCTTGCAGATAATGTTTTCATTTCTAATTCTTCAGTTAAAATGTGATACACCCTTTCAGATGACATCTGATGATTGTGAGCAATTTCACACAGTCTCAGTGGCCATTTTGTGCACTTTTACAATGATATCTGGAGTAGTGACTCATCTCGGCCGATCACTGCGCGGATCATCTAAGGTCTCCCGACCAAATTTAAATTCATTTGTCCGCTTGGCAATACTTGAATATGAAGGAGAAGAGTCCCCCAGTCTATTCTGGAAATCGGCATGAATGTTCTTTGCTTTCATACCTTTCTTTACGAAGTACTTAATCAGTACCCGAGTCTCGATTTTTTTCCATCTTCGCAAATCACTAAGCAGGAACAACAACAGAGCCACGCCACCGCCACAGCTCTTAGAAGAGCACTGACGTGGCGCGTGTTTAAAGGGAACAGTCGAATGAATATAACTTGAACAACTCATTGCTCTAGCACTGACGTCTCGTGGTGATTCCGAGAACTTTTCAAACCACGCTCGGAAGTAAAAATATACCCTTGTAAAACTTGATGTTTTTGAGAATAAAAACCTTTTAGTCCTATGCATAACTCTAAATCCACCCCAAGTATATTCATGCGGAAGATAATAGTCATGTTAAAATGAATCAATGTTTTATAATATCTCGCATTATGCAGCAGAATAGTGTGTTGTTCTCAGATGCCACACAATAAGTGTTTTCGACTACACCAGAAGTATCGTGGACGTCCGTCCACAGCAGGAACATCTCCTCCTGCAAACCAATCACGCCCCCTGAGCGGCAGCACCACCGGAAAGAGAGATGCGCGCCTTAGTAAACGTGCACGAACAGAAGTTGTCAGTTGCAAGTTATAAGTCAGTTTGAGTCTTACTGGGGAGTTCCTGCAGAACGTTAGTGTTGTCTACAAGTGTCCAACTCGTCGAGTGAGATAAAAGCAGTGGCCGATAGATACACAGTGGTTAGTATTCAGTAGAAACAGAACAGTGAATAGAACTATTCCAGAAGCTACGTACTTTTCTTTATAGCATTCATTACGTATCCTGTTTCAGACCTCACGCCATCCTGCTTTAGCTTAGCGCGTGCCTTTCGGCTTCCTCTCATTGTGTCTAGGCTGTCTTGTCTAGACACAACAATATTCATCAAAGAAGACGCCACCAGTTCACAATAAAGTGTCGTTCTGTGAGGTTTTAATATAAATGTAGCCAGGAATCGGCAAGAAAGGCCTCTTGCTCGTTGTTCAGCCGTTGCGTTAGGTGCATATTTAGACCTGACCCCAATGGTGCGGTAAATATTCCTGACCTGAGACAACGCCGCGTGGGCGGATCCGGCCAGCAGAGGAAGCGCCAATAACGGCACAGCGCTGGACGTGTTTACAGGCAGTGCCCGCCCGGCTTTGACGCAACGGTTGCCTTGGAAACGAGACGGCGCGGAGCGACAACCGGGCCGGAAGGTGTGGGGGTGAGACCGCCCGCGAAGGCCGCGCGCAGGGAAATTTGCTCCGGTGGCGGCGGATAAGCGTGGCTGTAGATCAATTCTGGCTCTTTCTCACCAACTGCTTGAAAGAAACGTACCTAAAATTAACATTTAAGAACAGGATAAATAATGTATGGTTATATACACACGTAATGCACCTGACTATAATCTGGCACTTCACATGTTTGAGCTGCTTTCCTGCAGTCACAGCGCACAGCGTCTTACCCAAACTGTTCACCGTTTCCAAACTACAACAACAAATGGTTATTTAACTTTTCACTCCTTGTGTGTCTTCTTTTCCCTTGACGTGTTTGGCTCTTTTACTTGATATTTTATCAGACGTGATAACCACACCAAAAACGAACATAAAACGATGGGAACGAAATACGCATGTTTCGGACACAGCACTACCCAAAACCTATTGGATCCATTTGCACAAGACCCGATTCAACGTCACATACTCAAGTACTTACCTCCACAGACTTCAATCTATAATAAACAAGATTCTTACGACATTTCGAGACCGAACTTTTTCAAGGCAGCTGGCTGGTTGTATAGAGGAATGAATATAACAGCCTAAGACGAAGTGATACCGTAGTGCAGCGGTTGAGGTAGAATCCTGACGTTCGGAAGGCCGTGGCTTCGAATCTCGTCAGGTGAAGCTAATTTTTTATTCGTAAATATTTGCCAAAGTGACTTTGATAATTTTTATTTTTAATTAATTTGCTCAAATGTAGTATTTTCATTTTTAACCTTTTGGCACATCATTTTCATCATATTGACTTTTTTTTTGCTCTAATTTTTTCTTTATGTCACACATCTTTCGTTTGGAATCTGTCTGTATTGCCTAGCCCATAACCTGTAACCAAGTGTCAATCAGGTCTGCTCATCGTTTGGTATCGCGTCACCTAGAGTAGCCATTGTGAGGATACTTCAAGGTAACTAATGAAAACGAGAAACTACGGTTCGCTTTTACTGCTGAAACAAATTTTTGTGTCTTGAGTTTGCTCGTGGAGTTTAGTTTTAATCGCCATGGCCAAGCGAGCTTTGGGCCGGCCCCGGTGACAGACCGGTTCAAGGCGCTCCAGTCCGGAACTACGCGGCTGCTACGGTCGCAGGTTCCAATCCTGCCTCGGGCATGGATGTGTGTGATATCCTTAGGTTAGTTAGGTTTAAGTAGTTCTAAGTTTGGGGGACTGCCTCAGATGTTAAGTCTCATAGTGCTTAGAGCCATTTGAACCATTTGAATCAAGCGAGCTTGATTAATAGTTTCGTCGCAGGTTGCTGGCCACCGTTTTCTCCATACATTGCACATCATGAGGCTGTGATTAGGTTCGGATACGAGTATAAATTCAGGGGTACAAAAGGCGTCGTCCGCCTCAGTTCAGTCATTGGTCACTTAAAAATCAGCTGTGGACAGAACATTTCGTGTTCCTGAGATATCTGACGGCAGCCGCTTCCAACAATGCTCCACGTTATGTAAGCACCACTTCAGCACTTCTACAGTGACCCGCTTTGTATGCGTGTCGCCTTCAACTAAGCGGCAGACGATGCGACACCACTGGTACTTAAATGTGATTTGCAGAGTATCCATATAGATGTAGATGTAGATACAGATGTAGACTGTAGCGCCAAGTGACGGATGCCAACTGTCATGTCATTTTAATCGGACTATAGTGTATTCATGATCACTGTTAATTTTTCTGGGTTAATTAAGTTAAAGAATGTTGACCAGCTGTAAAAGCTCTACATCTATCTGAGCTCTTAACATCAAGGCCGTGGTGTCAGATGCAGGAACATTGAGTATTTTCGCCAGAGAAAGCTCTTCAGAGGAAGACAATTTGACAACACTAATTTCATGTAGGACAAGTATCTTCCTGTACTTGTGCTGCACAGCTGGTGCAGTGGATAGAAATTAGCGTTAGAATATTCGAGTTGGAGATTCCGATTCTGCGGCTACGTGTGTGTTGTTTTTTCTTCTAATTTTGATCTGCCCAATAAGCTGTAGCATACTTTTTTCTTAAGCAGTGCATATCCCACTGCTACACTGAACGTAAAGTTATTTGTCAGACACCTTAGATATATTAAGAAGAAGAAGAAGAAGAAGAAGAACAATCAGTTAAACATAAATTACCTGTCATAGGAGGGAAATGAATATGGAACTTACCGATGTGGAGGTGTTAAAAGTACATACTAAATTCAGTAAGAGCGACAAGTGTGATACACTGTCAGTGACTGAATGCTATTCACAGCACTCACGTAGACTTCATACCTCCTTGCAAATCCAAAGTTAGCCACACTGCTGGGTTGTGCTGTTCGGAACTTCAAGCAGCAAAACTGGTTTCACGGTTAAGAGAGCAGGGTGAAAGTGGACTACCAATTCTTCCACATTCATCCGCGGACCAGAATTAACGTAGCAGAGTTTCTTAGTTACTTGCGAAAGGAGTTACGAGACCTATTGGTGACGTAATGTCCTATAGGAATGTAACGCGCATGGAGGTGGTAAGCATGTTACTTGGTAGATAGAACAAGTAGCACGAGGGCATACTGAAACTGTATTCGAATGTAGACGTTGAAATAGTGTGATTCAATACAAGTAGTGATTTACGTGGCTGCAGATGGTAGAAGTACAGAGAAGAATTCGTGGTGCTTAAGTCCTTTTTTTTTACTTTGGAGGAAGAAACAGGAAGCAATGCAAAGGTGGGAGGTCTGGAGCGATGTAGTGCGTGGATGGGATCTGTGTAAACTTTTAAAGGCAAAATACGTAGTTAAAAGTACAATAATAAAAACGATTGTAGTATTATTTCATTGTTAGTATCGGGTGTTTGCATATATTTTCTATAAGACTTGCTGTAAGTGCTGTATAACGATAAAGAGGCCAGGTACCAAATCAAACAGCTTAAAATTAGAAAAAGAATTACACTAAGATCCGGAAACAAGTTCGGTTATTCTAAAGTAAAACTCTACCCGCTACTCTAGCTGGGAAGTAGAGTTACACGTTATTGCAACAAGTGTGAGTACAGCGTTGACAAACTTCCTTCCGTTGACGTCCACTTTCTCCCCTAAATGTGCACGGAACGTAAATTTATTACAGACATTTTTGTACTGTTACTATACAAGGAACCTTACAGCGGCGTGCTAGTGCTCAGATTATTGTTCGCCCTTTATATATATAACTGTGGTGTCAAGAACCACTGCAAACACTTTTCGAAACAGTCCTATTCTAGCCATTACGCGTAACATTGCTTTTGCCATGAGAACAATAATAGTCTTAAAACTGTTAAAAGTAGTGGGGGGCCTATCTAATACTTATGTTTAAAGATAAGTAATACAAAGACGATTAAGAGCAGCAGGAACGTAAATAACTAGCTATACACAAAAACCGTAACGGGCTACGGACGGTGCTCGTCAGTGAAAAGTTTACCGCAGAATAAATGATAATGGAAGACACTCGTAGAGCGCTTGTAAGATTGGTGATTCCAAAAAGAAGAAACTGAATGGGTCTAGCAAGACGTAATTCTGCTCCACTTACCTTGGCTTCCGGTGGACTGAGGTCTTCATTAATTGGAAAACAGTATTTTGACCATAGCGATTCAGTACTTGGTCGGTACGAAGAATTGTCTGCAGGTCTTCGGAGGCTGAGCCGAAACGTAACGGACAGAGCTTTCTCATCGCTAATTAGTGTGTCGCCATTGAATTTCTCGGGCTGTTACGTTACGTTGACGATAAAGGAAGTGTATGAACGCGGGCGATACCGAAAGGATTTGTTGATCAGAGACGACGGCCACTCTGAGCTGACAAAGCTGCGACATCATTGAGTAGTGATTAGTGTGGATGGCAACAAACGAGCAGCAGCTCAGCGGGGCACCTGAGAGCGTAGGAGGTGCGTCTTCAGCGAGAGAAATGTTTGACGAGCGGAGACTCCATGACATATCCGACTACAGTTACTTTTTATTTCCCAACTGCACCACATAATGTGATGTCTTAAAGTTATTATTTTACTAGCATCCGTTGCTATTGTTACGAAGTAGAGTCCTTGTTATTGGTCGTCCGTCACAGTGAGTCACAACAAATTTCACCGTAGTCATTCTTATGAGACCGTCTGCTGCTCTAGTACTATCTAAGCAACAATCAAATCACATAAGAACAACACTAGATCAGGCATCTAAAGAACAATGGAATCAAATCAACGCTTCTTCTGGTCAGGAAGGAACAAGCTGAATGAATCTTTGCGAATTTCACAGGCTTACTTCCCGAACTGCAGCATTAACAGGCACATATCAACGTATACCGGATGCAATAAGACAATTATTGGATAACACGTGTACGCTAAAACCAACCAAGCAATTCTTGTTGAACAGTTTATCAGCTGGAGTTTACCAGCTGCTAAGTGTTTACTGGAAGAATATCTGTCCATTACATCAACACGTACAGTCACACACTTTGTTAGCGTCTACCATGAATGTTTTTGAAATATTCTCATAGTGCGTTTTTTGTCCATTCTACGATATGTCTTCAATATTATTCCGTATTCATTAACATTCAGTACACTGTTTTCTCGAGATTTCATTTGGTTGTGCTATTCCAAAATGAGGCACAATATTGTGAGAAAACCTCCGACAAAACTTGAAATTATCATTTAAAGGTATTTCAAAATTCCTGTTGCTTCTGCATTGTCTTGACCTGCATTTGATGTTCACTGAAATTTAGTAAGGCTGTATTTTAAGAGTTGCAAATTCTAGTGAATTGTGTTGAAGTTCCACCTTGAAACAGGTGGACGTGGAGTGATGACATCCATATGCTTCCTGGGGTGTTTACCAGCTGCGATTATCTTGAGAAGAATATTGGAACAGCCAGAGTGTTAGAGAAAAATATTGTTGGTTTCGTTTAAGAACTTGCTGCAGTTCTCATTATTAATTTAAGCTGACCTGCGCACAGGAAATGAAATGTGCGTTAGCGTAAGCTGCCTTTATTTTTCCTTGAACTGCAGCTTTTTTCCATTTCATGGGACTTACACCATCAAATGTCTAAGCTGTCAATTTTTGTCCATTTCCTCGAAGGACTGTGTCCTATTATTCTGAAACATGCTTTGCTGTGGCGTCTGAATCTTGCTTTTATAAAAAAGGAACTCTCCAAACACGCTCAAATATTTTTCCATTCATTACGTAAGGAGTGGAGTTCGCCACATTTGTTGTGTTATCAGCCTTGGAAGCTACGTGGGAATTTCCGTCCTATCTCCTCTGTTGCAGGCAGTCAGGTATATCATTACGAATTGTCTTAGAAACATCCGTGTAGACTGTACTGGTTTCTAAATGATTTTTATTCATCTTTTTCATCATTCATAGTTTCGATAGAGTAGAATGCAGTCTGTTGTTTTGGACAAAATTTTAACGGTTTGTCTTTAACTTCCATATTATGCTCATTGACTCTAACTTTGTATGTCTCTGTAAGTTTCTCTTTAATACTATCGGTTCCTAAAAGTGACAGTAAAACTACATTATCAACATACTTCTTGACCTCTCATGATTTTCAACTTTTTCTTTCATTTTGTTTGTATTTCCAAAAGTATCTTTTTTCCACCTTATCCACCTCCAAAGAGCAAACACGGAAACCAAAACGATACAATACTTCACAGACGCAAAGCCAACGTTTCGATCCGAACGATTCAGTAAGAAAGCTACGAACATGTTTCTTGTTGTTGCCTATGTTTCACTTAGATATTAGAAATCAGGTGTTGAACAACCTCCTTTCTTAACTGCAACTTCCGTATGGACAGAAAAATGTGAAAAATTAAGCTGTTGAAATTCACTTACTGTCACAGAGCTTATTTCGTGGGGATGCAACGCTATAGTTAAAGTCCTCTGTAAAATAAAAAAACCGTAAAAAGGGAATTGAATACAATGGAGACACAAAAAAGGAATTACAGACATTGCCTGATCGATTTAAATCATTGGGGATGATTGAAAAATCGTGTCAGACTGAGATTCGAACCTGGGTCTCCTGTCTGGTAGCTGACCGCTGCGCCATCCAGACACATTGATACATGAACTATCCCAGGACGCCTTCCATTAGACCCAAATTCTCAACTTAACCACACGCTATGAATGTGGTGATCCTTGCCCATTCCAGTTCGCCGGTTCCGGTATGAGTGTATCTGCACTGAAGAGATCATTTGGCCATCCTCGCCATAATTATATATACGTGGTGTGTTCTTTCGGAAATGTCCAGAAGAACAGACAGTTGTGATCCAGCAGTCACTATGAATTAAGACACAGGGGAATTACAGGCATTGGCTGCGAGTGGGTATTGATTTAAAACAGTGGCAAAGGTTGAAAATTTGTGCTGGTCTGGTATTCGAACCTGGGTCGCCTGCTTTTCAAGGCAGATGAGTTGACCGCTGAGGCATCCGCCCTCTGCAATTCCTTTGTGTCTTAATTCGTAGTGTCTGCTGGATCAAAATTCATATACATTACATATACACTGGTGACCAAAATTAAAGCGACGAACCAGTATTTCCCTTTCTTGTGTCTAATTCACCATATAATCATACAAACTGTCAACAGATGTCCGTACACTCGCCTTCTGCACGGAAAATGGGGTTCCTGTCAATGGACAACCACGCCATTCATGACTTCATGGCACCTATCAATCGGGGTAGTGTTTGTTGGGTAGTCCCACATCCACACTCGCTGTGTATAGAGTTACCAACGGTGCAATACGGCACAAAGGAGACGCCTACCAGACTCTCTACGGTGGATGGCCATACGAAGAATGGAAGCAGGGCAGGCGCAAACTGATGAGGCCCGATGGCTTAATGTGAATCGTTGTGTTGTTTCGCGGATGTGGCAACAATTTATAGAGACCGAAACAGTACCTCAAAGACCAGGGCAGGGCCTACCACTTGTGATGTCAGAAAGGGAGAACCGTTATTTGGATGTAAGGACACGATGGTACCGACTTAGCACTGCACGAAATCGGCATCTGACCTCGCAGTATCCACTGGACGTATTGCATCGAGACAGGCGTTGTCCAGAAAGCTTCAGCAGAGTGGCCTTTATTGTCGGTGACCTGTATTTGAACCTGTGATGCGTGTTCACAGCCGGCCGGTGTGTCCGAGCGGTTGTAGGCGCTGCAGTCTGGAACCGCGTGACCACTATGGTCGCAGATTCGAATCCTGCCTCGGGGATGGACGTGTGTGATGTCCTTAGGTTAGTTAGGTTTACGTAGTTCTAAGTTCTAGGGGCCATTTGAACCATCGTCTTCACAGAAGGGAACGTCTACAGTGGAGTCGTCAACATGGGCGGTCACACAGTGGGCCAATGTTCTTTTCGCAGGTAAGTTCCGATTTGGTCTGGAGAGTGATTCTCGACGCATTCGCATCTCGAGGAAACGTAGAACACGATTTCTGGACCCAAACATTATGGAAGGAGACCGATATCGAGGAGCATACTTAATGTTGTGGGCAGGGATTATGTTGACCACTTGAACACCTCTTCATGAAACAGTATGGGTGAATCGGCAAGGCTTAACTGCTGTCAGGCATCGTGACGAAATCTTGGGACCTCATGTGCGATTATTGCGAGGTGGTGATCGACCTCAACAGTAACTGATGTTGTCCTGGAAACGTAAGATTTTGCACGCATGGCGTGGCCTGCTCACTCTCCCGATTTGAATCTCATAGAGCATGTCTGGGGTGCACTAGGAAGACGGATTGCATCACTTCAGCATCCATCAACCACTCTCCAAGACTAGCGAGGAGCTCTCCAGGAAGAATGGGCGTTATTGCCTCAACATGAGATTAATGATATATTTCACAGCATTCCCTTTCGTTGTCAGGGCTGTACTGCTGCCAGAAGTGGGCACACCGCATACTGAGCCCATTAACCAGTTGCCGGAATGTGTGTGCAAATCTGTTGAGTTGGAAAAAAAGTCAAGAACATTTTTGTCTGCCGTTTTGCGCATTGAAGTTGTTTACGTTGTGTATTCTTTAGATTGTTTCTACTTTACTATCACCTTTTTATACTGTTTTGTGGCAAAATAAACACAACCTCGTAACATTTCTGTTTGTTGCTTTAATTTTGCACTCCATTGGACATCAAATAGAATAGCCGGAAGCAGGATAATATACCAATTTCACACTTTGTACCATTCAAGAAAATGGTACACACTTACACACAACAAACATGGACTCGTGTGTAGCTCCCTATGTACGAATGCAGACAACAGCCAAACACGATGTCATTAGAGCTGTGAAGGACACAACTCTATACAAAAAATTTTCTATTTTTTTTTCATAAACTGAGGAGGGGGGGGGGGAGGTTAGTGTCATTAAGCTTAAGGATTGTATATTGTAGAAGTATAAAAAAATTATAGTAAGTGGGACTCATTATAATATATGTGAAGTATTGTTTTTAATTTTGAGACAGTCACTTTTCTCTAATACTATCACAATCGGTTTTGGCCTCCAAAGGCCATTTTAAGATGCTATGGGCGACATTAGATTAACAAGTGTTCAGTCATTGTCAGCTCATGAGTTGACAACGCATGAATGCTTGTTGATCAGCTGCTACCCATAGCTTCTGAAATTGGGTTTTGAATGTGAAACCGCTTATGAGAGCAACATAAAAAAAGATGATTGTGTTAAAAAAATTAAAAAAGGAAGGAACAAGCCGAATGAATCTTTGCGAATTTCACAGGCTTAATTCCCGAACTGCAGCATTAACAGGCATGTATCAACGTATACCGGATTCAATAAGACAATTAGTGGATAACACGTGTACGCTAAAAAGGACAAAAACCGAAATGGAAATATGTGTACAACAACTCACAACTCAGTTTCAGAACTTGGTTGTGAAGTAAGAGGATGAGATCAGTGAAAGTTTTGACGAGCAACGTTTCTTCTTGGTTGAGGACACTAGAGATGCACATCAGTGAATCACTTAACACTGAATTGTGTGCTGCGGTGCTAATGCACGCAGTGTGAGCCAGGGAAGTGCACAAATGCAGCATCTCTAGCGATACTGCAAAAAATAAATTGGTCCACATTAAGGCTGAGTTGAAGTGCGACATAACGCTGTTACGTGAACAAGTAAATGCTACATCTTCATCTACATCTACATTGATACTCCGCAAGCCACCCAACGGTGTGTGGCGGAGGGCACTTTACGTGCCACTGTCATTACCTCCCTTTCCTGTTCCAGTCGCGTATGGTTCGCGGGAAGAACGACTGTCTGAAAGCCTCCGTGCGCGCTCTAATCTCTCTAATTTTACATTCGTGATCTCCTCGGGAGGTATAAGTAGGGGGAAGCAATATATTCGATACCTCATCCAGACACGCACCCTCTCGAAACCTGGCGAGCAAGCTACACCGCGATGCAGAGCGCCTCTCTTGCAGAGTCTGCCACTTGAGTTTATTAAACATCTCCGTAACGCTATCACGGTTACCAAATAACCCTGTGACGAAACGCGCCGCTCTTCTTTGGATCTTCTCTATCTCCTCCGTCAGACCGATCTGGTAAGGATCCCACACTGATGAGCAATACTCAAGTATAGGTCGAACGAGTGTTTTGTAAGCCACCTCCTTTACGGCAAGAGACAACAGCGCTGAAAGTTGCCGTGTAAATACTGTCATCAGTGAGCACACACGCAGTTGACACGTTCGAAAATGCACATTTATACAACCGACGGTACAAAGAGGAGACGGGACCGATCAGACACTACACAGACAGGTGATTCCGTCAATGGATTCCGGGCCGACGTTATCCGCTATACTGCTGGAACAGAACCTTCGAAAACATATTCCGTTTTTGGTGTTTTTCACAGAAAAAAATAAAGATATCCGTTTATATTCATACCACAAACGTGGAATGATCAAGGAAAGATCGAATTCATTACATCTTACATACAACGAGATGTCGTCCTTTAATCTAGCACCGAAAAACGGCAACTTATCAAGAATTTGTGAAAGCTTTCTTTAAAAAAGTATTGATCAGTATCCTGCAGGAAAGAAGAGCTCAGTCCTCAGCCCTATAACGCGAAACAAGGCAGTTCAAGAAAGTTCTTCAAGTGTTATCTATATAAAACCATCTACTGGAAAGAACTCATGACTCACAAGGACGTTATCAAACAGTTAACATCGAACTGCCTATTACATATAAAGGAAAACCTAATCGATGTGCAGGCGGTGAATTTAGAGCAATTTATGTCCAGTCTTGATACGCTGGACTTTATACACGAACATGTAAGGTGCAGCTTTGGCAGCGGTGTTGGGCAGCAGGCAGCGGCCAGTGGTAGACAACAGTCAGCAGGAACGACGGATGGAAACTGAATGCAGACACACAGCGGAAGTGTAACAGTAAACAGACCACAAAATCAAAATTTGCTTTAAGTTTTAGCAGAAATCGGGGAAACGATCTCTGGTTCAACCTGACCTACAACCACGGCCAACACGAGAGCGGTATCCACAACTGGCAAAACAGACACGGTGAGTTTTGGCCACACCACATGCCAGACAACACAGGTTTACCTCACGCAATTAAGACATGCACCTGGGATAAGCAGATACTTTGTCTCACTAATAATCTGAACTGGTCATAACTAGAAAATCAAAACTGGTCACCACCACGAAACCAGTTCAAATGGTTCAAATGGCTATGAGCACTATGGGACTCAACAGCTTAGGTCGTAAGTCCCCTAGAACTTAGAACTACTTAAACCTAACTAAACTAAGGACATCACACAACACCCAGTCATCACGAGGCAGAGAAAATCCCTGACCCCGCGGTGAATCGAACCCGGGAACCCGGCGGCGGGAAGCGAGAACGCTACCGCACGACCACGAGCTGCGGACAGGAACTGTTCCCAGAGCATCAGTGGTACCTATCGAATACTTATTTTGCCGCTTCAGAAATGCTAGATTTCAGGAGTTTTTGACGTGAAATTGCAAAGTATGAAATGACAGGTGCAGGTTAAAATGAATATAGGTAACCGAGTGATAAAATTCAGTCCTCATAGTTTAGGGCTTGATTATGAGCTGCATAACTGGCTTAGACTTTATGCATGAGAGGACCAGTATTATAGACCATTCACATTGGATCTGGATTTTAACAACTAATGGTGAGGAAGTCATTGTGGGTATGTTAAAGACTAGAACACGACAAGGCAGGTAAGACCATGGCAACAGGATAAAAACCATACAGAAAGAATTACTGTACATGTTGACACACAGTTTCACTGCTAGGACAAATCAAGATCTATTCTAATGTAGGATTTAACTTAAACCATTTTCAGAGGAAAATGGCAGTCACGATGTCTCGATGGTGTACAGCAAACCAAACTGGCTGCCTTATTAATGAAGTATATTAATGTCTCTTCCAACAAACCAGGTATCATTAAGAGTTGTGAATATAAAAGGGGAAAGCCCTTCATAAGATATACTGCTGGCCTACTTACATCTTCCCTTGGACAAAACGGGAAGCTGTGAGAAACGATATTAGAAAAATGTTACACTGAAGTGTAATTGAAACATCGGTATTGCCTTACAGTAGTCCTTTACTGGCAGATGGTAAAGCAAATGGCCAAGTGCGCTTAGTTTTAGAGGCATGAGAAATAAAGTAATCCTTCTCGTATGCACGAGCCCTGAGATGGTCGAGCAACAGGAAAATTTTTTGGGGTTCGCTACTTAGCTAGTATCGATATGAAAGTCTCAAACTGGCAGATTCTCTTGTGAAAGGATGCAAAAAATATGCTGCTTTTCTTTTTAGAGACAGAGTTATCGTCTTAGTCGACATTCTTTTGGCCTAAACACCTCAAAGCTTTTAGTGGTCTTACCTCATTCTTCAGACGATTTGTTTCAAAGGAACTACTGAACAATGACAATTTACTAAAATTCTTAAGATAGAACACTAAATGGTATTGGACAGAGGAATATCAGGTAGCATTCAATAAAATTAAACATCATTTAGCCTATTCAAAAATATTACACCATCTGGACATGACTGTATTGGTACTGAAGCCTCATGTTCAGGTCTTGTATGATGTTTATTTCAAATTGTACAAGAAAATGGAACATATAATTTCGAGCCCAAGAGTGGAAAATAATCAGAGAGGACTTTATTACAATTAACCCGCACCATAAACGAAGGTTGGGGTAATAAGTTGTCGTGGTGACATGTTTAACCAATGTCTGGAAACATAAGGTACGAAACTCCCTCGAAGAGAAACAAGGAACGTATTCGCTGACAATTACCTTTGGAGGTCTGAACCTAGAGAAAATCTTACTAAGATGCCTGGTACTTTGTCCAGCAGTGAGACCACTACTGGGGTGTAACGAACTGAACCGAGTAAAACCATTAACCACCACAAATATAAAGTGCTGCCCACTTAGGGTCTATGGAAGAGGACCGAATTAATGACAAATAAAAAAAAGACCCTCCAAGCGTATCTCGGCTATAGTGGACTGAAGCAACCCCTACGCCCATCATAACTTGGTTTCACATCTTGTACTCCGGTACTGACTACCCATTTTTCTGACATCACGATACAGGGTGGGCCAGGTTAGGGACTCTTAGATCTTGTGAATGGTTTTGTATGCACCAGATGACCCCTCCACCCTCAACAGAATTACGATAATATTTAAAAACAGCCGGGAAAAACGGCGACAAGCAGACAGACTTTAAGCTCTTCATCCCAGCGCCCTGGATGGCAGAGAATGTGCTTCCACAATCCGTTCCCAGGAACTTTCTCACCGGCTCTCGACTGCTTCCTAATGGAGCCCAACTTGGAGTCCTGCTCTTGTTATTCCACAAGTTTAGCAAACAATACTGCAACCTCTCATAAGTCCAACCCCTCGTCCAAGTCGTGGGAGATGGGCAACGGCACAAAATAGGGGACTGCCTATAGGGGCGATGTACAGTGGGGACTTCGTGTGCCCCAGGACCGCTACGGTAGCTGGGAAGGCCTTATGGGAACCCTGAAACGTGACGGCTAACGGGGCTCTGGTGAAGCTGCGATAGGCCTAGCAAGCCAGTAGTGGATAAATCAACTGCTTTCAAAAAGGGAACATGCCTCGGATCACGGAACGGATTTAAAGGAAACCGACTAAGCAATGGAAAAGGATTACGAGATGGTTTACGACTCGGCACCTTAAACTTAAGGACTCTAACTGGGAAGTTAGAAGAAATTGTAGAAATGATGGGAAGGAGGAAATTGGACATCTTGGGACTTGCTGAGACTAGGTGGAGAGGAGTTGGTGAAAAACCAGTAAGTAAAGGATGTAAACTGTACTGGATAGGGAATGAGAGGGGAAGAAATCGAGTGGCAATAGTGGTCAGAGAGGGTCTGCAGGAGGAGGTGGAAGGTATCAATGATCGAATGATAAAAGCCAGAGTACGAGTGAAAGGAAAAAGCATTGAAATCATCCAAGCATATGCCCCACAGGTGGGGTGTACAAAAAAGGAGAAGGAGGAATTTGAAGATGACATGCAATAGCAGCTAAATGGAGGTAATCAGATTATAATAGGGGACCTCAATGCACATGTTGGCACAGACAGGAAAGGATTCGAGGAGATAATGGGACCAGAGGGCTGGGGGAACCGAAATAGAGAAGGAAAATTGTTGCTGGAATTCTGCAAGAGGAATGGGCTGGCGATCGCAAATTCCTGGTACAAGAAGAGAAGTAGCCACAAAATAACTTGGTACAGTGGAGACTGGTCCCAAACTTCAGTAGTAGACTATGTACTAGTGGATAGGCAGATGATGAGCAGCCTCACAGATGTTAAGGTCATTCCATCTGAGGCCTTAGACAGTGACCATCGGCTGTTCGTAGCCACCCTGAGAGAGAAAAAAGATAGGAGGGCAACAGACATACAGGAGAAAAGGTTGAAGACATGGATGCTGAAAGAGGATGAACGGAGGACCCAGTACCAGACACTGATCAGGAAGAAGCTGCCAAAGGAAGATCAGACAAGAGTGGAAGAAGAATGGGGAGATTTTAAGAGGGCTATAGTTGAGGCAGCTGAGACTGTGTGCGGAAGAACTAGCACAAAGAGGAGAAGTAAGGAAACCCCATGGTGGGACAACATATGTAAAGAGGCAGTACTTCGAAAGAACAAAGCCTTCAGAGAATGGTTCCAGACGCGAACAGAGGAAGCTAGGGTAAAATATAAGGAAAGCAAGAAAGCGGCACAGACCATAGTAAGGGCGGAGAAGAAGAAGTGGATGGAAAAATGGACAAGAATGTTAGAAGAGGACAGTGAAGGGAACAAAAAAGTACTTTACACCATGGTAAGAAATAAGAGGAACGACAGAAGCGAGTGCCTGAGGATCATGGATAATAATGGAAGAGTTGTGGAGGAAATGCATGAGCTCAAAAAGATTTGGAAGGAGTACTTTGAAGATCTGTTGAATGCCGTCAAGCGGGTAACTAACAGCGATGGAGAGCCAAAGGCAGCAGACGATTATAATAGTGGGGAAATTGATAATCTAACTTGGAATGAAGTGGAAGAAGCCATAAAGAGGATGAAAGGGGGCAAGGCACCAGGTTGGGACGAAGTAACAGTGGATATGATACGAGCAGCAGGAGAAGTAGGAACCCAGTGGCTATACAGAGTGCTGAGGGTGATGTGGAAGGAGAACAGAATTCCTGAGGATTGGAAGAAAGGAATTATAGTCCCGATCTTCAAGAAAGGGGATAAAAGGAGATGTGAGAACTACAGAGGAATCACCCTGCTATGCCACTGTGGAAAAATCTATGAAAAGATCCTGGAGAAGCAGTATTGAAAGTAGACTGCAAGAGGAGCAGTATGGTTTCAGACCGGGAAGATCAACAACGGACCTCATATTTGCGGTAAGGCAACTGCAGGAAAGGCACTATGAGTACGGGAAGGACTTAATCATGGCCTTTTTAGATATTGAGAAGGCGTATGACAGTATTTATAGGGACAAGCTCTGGGATGTGCTGAACGCAAAAGGGATAGATGAAGAGATAACACGAAAAGTCAGAAAAATGTATGAGGGAAGTGAGAGTTGTGTGAAAGTGGGGAGGGAACGTACTGCATGGTTAAAGCTGGAAAATGGGCTGCGACAGGGAAGTGCACTTTCACCTTTATTGTTTATTATTGTTATGGATGAAATCCTACAGCAAGTATCAGATGCAATTGGAGATCATAAAATGAAAGCAGTGCTTTTTGCTGATGACCTGATGTTATGGGGAAATTGCGAGAAGGAGGTGCAAGAGCAGTTAGATGTATGGGAGGCAACGGAAGCACAATATGGAATGCATTTCTCTGCAAAGAAAAGTGAAATAATTGTCACAACAAGGAAGAAGAATAGGCCAAATGTGGATATAACTTGTGGAGGGGAAAAACTACAAGTGGTAGAGAACTTCAAGTACCTGGGAAGCATGATTGAAAGTAAGGGGGGAATAGTGGGGAAATTGATAATCTAACTTGGAATGAAGTGGAAGAAGCCATAAAGAGGATGAAAGGGGGCAAGGCACCAGGTTGGGACGAAGTAACAGTGAATATGATACGAGCAGCAGGAGAAGTAGGAACCCAGTGGCTATACAGAGTGCTGAGGGTGGTGTGGAAGGAGAACAGAATTCCTGAGGATTGGAAGAAAGGAATTATAGTCCCGATCTTCAAGAAAGGGGATAAAAGGAGATGTGAGAACTACAGAGGAATCACCCTGCTATGCCACTGTGGAAAAATCTATGAAAAGATCCTGGAGAAGCAGTATTGAAAGTAGACTGCAAGAGGAGCAGTATGGTTTCAGACCGGGAAGATCAACAACGGACCTCATATTTGCGGTAAGGCAACTGCAGGAAAGGCACTATGAGTACGGGAAGGACTTAATCATGGCCTTTTTAGATATTGAGAAGGCGTATGACAGTATTTATAGGGACAAGCTCTGGGATGTGCTGAACGCAAAAGGGATAGATGAAGAGATAACACGAAAAGTCAGAAAAATGTATGAGGGAAGTGAGAGTTGTGTGAAAGTGGGGAGGGAACGTACTGCATGGTTAAAGCTGGAAAATGGGCTGCGACAGGGAAGTGCACTTTCACCTTTATTGTTTATTATTGTTATGGATGAAATCCTACAGCAAGTATCAGATGCAATTGGAGATCATAAAATGAAAGCAGTGCTTTTTGCTGATGACCTGATGTTATGGGGAAATTGCGAGAAGGAGGTGCAAGAGCAGTTAGATGTATGGGAGGCAACGGAAGCACAATATGGAATGCATTTCTCTGCAAAGAAAAGTGAAATAATTGTCACAACAAGGAAGAAGAATAGGCCAAATGTGGATATAACTTGTGGAGGGGAAAAACTACAAGTGGTAGAGAACTTCAAGTACCTGGGAAGCATGATTGAAAGTAAGGGGGGAAACGCAATGGAAATAAATGAAAGGTGCAGAAAAGCAGGGCAGTTCTTCAAATGCATTAGGGGGCTTATTTGGAGCAAGGAGGTGCCACAGAAATCCAAGGGAATTATATACCGAACCTGCTTTGTCCCCATATTGGCATACGGAAGTGAGACATGGGTAATGCGCAAAAGCGACAAAAGTAGAATACAAGCTAGTGAAATGAAGTTCCAGAGGAGCAGGTTGAGTGTAACAAGACGAGACAGATTGCGAAATGTGTATGTGGGGGAAAGACTAAAGGAGGAACCAGTACAGGACAGGATAGAAAAATCAAGACTGCAGTGGTATGGACACATGAAGAGAATGGATGAGAGAAGAATTCCAAAGAGGATGTTTGATCTGCAACTGGAGGGGAAGAGGCCCAGGGGAAGACCAAGAGATAGATGGGTGAAGGGAGTGAAGGAATGTGTGACGAGAAGAGGAGAGAACTGGACGAAGGTGGAAGAGGGGGAATGGTGGAAAGACAGAACACGATGGAGAGGCTTGTGTTCCCGACAGACCCAGCCAGTGGCTGGAAACTGTCCAAGATGATGATGATGATGACTGCAACCTCGGCAAGCACTGAATTAACAAGGCCTTTTGCCATCTTGGCATCATGGGGACAAAAAGTCTCCTCCTCTTTGAACATTCCGCTCACGGTTTCTGCTACGTTATCGCACCCGCTAATATTGCATACATTGAAGCCGAAGGCGAAAATCCGGACATCCCAGCTGGTAACACGCTCAGTTTTATACGGGCAAGCCAGAACCCAACTACAAGCCTGGTTGTCCGCCTCCAGCGTCAATTCCCAGTGATGAGTTAGTATTTAAATTTCTGTAGCCTGAAGAGGGCCGGCAACGCTTCAAACTCATAAGTAGAGTATTTCTTCTAACCTAGAGACTGGAACCTAGATTTTTAGGCTAACGGCCTCCGCTAGCTATCTTACTCCTGAAGCAACACTGCTGCATCTCCTGAGTTAGAGGCGTCGGTTTGAACCATGAAAGGTTGACTGAAGTCAGGAACAGCCGCAACAGGGTCATTACTCAAAGCGATCTTAAGAGCATCAAACACAGCCTGCTGGATGTCAGCCCAGACAAACGGCTTGCTCTTCTTTTGCACTACGTGGCTAGCTCAGAAAACTTCAGAACGAATTTTCGGAAGAAGTTATTCCAATGAAATGAACTATCCCTTTCTTAGTCTTAAGAGGGCGGAAACTATAAATAGCTCAGGTCCTAGACTGATCAGTCCTGACCCCTCATCTGAGTCTAATTACCTTAGAAAAGATATCTCATTATCAGCTAAGTTAACTAGAGTCTGTTCGACAGTTCGCCTTGCTAACTGTCCAAAACCTGTCTCAAATGCTCCAGATGCTCGGGGAATGTGGTGCTGTAAATGACAGTATCGTCCATGAAGTTATACACACACTTGAACTTCAGTTCTGTGAGCACAGAATCGAGTAACCTAGAGAGATCTGTCACCCTGGTAAAAAGGCTGAAAGGCACCTGGCTGAATTCATATAAATTCCAGTCAACTGAAAAGGCAGTGGCCACCTTGCATTCTTCGACAAGGGGAAACTGGCAATACATCTGGTTAATACCGGAAATGGAAAAATAAGGGCCCTCGAAACCATGACATCACCCATATAGATCAAGAAGAGGGACAGGCTCCAAGATTACATTATGATTAAGAAAAGAGTCCACAAAGGTTCTGAAATCCCCCTCCCCCTCAATTATTTTCAGGCACTAAAAGTATCGCTGATGTACATCGAGAGGTGGACGGTCTTACAACTCCTCAGTGAGTATATTATCCACCAACTCATGCAGTGACTTCGTCTTAGGTGGAGATACCCGTTAGCAAAATCCGATATTCAGTACAATTAGTCACACTCAATTTATCTGTCAACACTTTCGAGATACCACGCAACATCTTAAGGAGAGGCTCAGCCTGGTGAGGTAAATGAACAACGTCAAACTCCACCCCATTAACATTGTATTACAGAGACTTGAGCCACTAGAATGGGGACGCAAGGGAAACTTCACCTCAGGCCGAAATCCAAAGTAAAATTTACCACGTGCATAATCCAAAACTAATACCATTTTACTTACAAAATCGCACCGCAAGAGAAGGTCAGTGCTTAAGCCTTCCGCCACCCACACCCCCATGTGCGAAGAAAAATCACCGGTACAACAAGAAATGTGCATGGATCCTGTCAAAGGGAGAGCTTGAGCATTAACAGTTATACACGTTCTACACATGAGCTTTAAATTGGGAAACTTACAAGTGATCCGTTATCTGGAGTACCACCTTTGACTCATTAAGGAAAGATTACTACCAGAATCTAGTAGTGCACAGAGTGGATCATGATTGACGTATGCACAGAGAATGGAATAGGAATTTAAGTCACCTCTTTTACTTTATTACATGCACTCAACAATGTGAAAAGGAGCCATGTCGTATCTGTTAATGGCGTCAGCTGTAGAAACCCTTTTTTCCGTTGACTTCACACTGGTGAGCAAAATGACCTTACCGACCACAGCGATAGCACCTGCGTTGGGAGGGCCTGATCTTACTAGCAGAAACGCCTGAGGTGGGTTCAGACTGACAATGAGATGACGCCTTTTCACAGCCTCTCCTGTGACTGGCTTGTTGAACCACATCCACAATGGTGACAAAGTTGCATAAGTCACGATAGGCAGCCGGCCTCTCAACAAACAAGACTGTAGAATGATCCTCGGTTTTAATCTCTTGCAAACTTGTGGCAACAATCCCTGCTCAGTTGACTCTAGATTAAAGGCCACAGCTGTCGTGCATACTTTACCAATATAATCAACTAGAATCTCGTAATCATTGAGAGCTGATTTCTCAGGATGGGGCAGGTTAAAGTTACGATTGTGGATGGGACCATAATCAGTTCTCTCGGTTGCACAAATAATACGTAAACTATTTAAAGAAACTAAAATTTTAACACAATCTCTTAAAAAAACACAATTGAATGGATGACGGATGAAGGCCTTATCACGGAAAAAAAAATTGCACAATTTTAGGCCCAAAGGGCCACTAACAATTACCTCAAACAACAAACGGATGAAGGCCTGAGTCAGAAGAACAATTCCAAATAGCACATATTAAGATAATACTTCGTTTGAAAACAAACTGTAACACTGCTGAAGGCATTATTATCAATGAAGTGAAATTATTGCTCGGCTGAAGGCCACACACAACTTCAAATCACAAACGACTGAGGGTCTGAATTAGAATCAGCAGAACAATTCCAAATAGCACTTTTAAAATAAATACCTTGTTATTAAAACAAGTTTGCTAAAAAAACTTACTGTAACATGGCTGAAGGCATTATCACAAAAGAACTGAAATTAATGCTTGGCTGAAGTCCACACCAATAATAAATAGAAATTTACAAATATCCCTAAAACAAAAATCACCATCTAACGAATCAGGACAAGCGGTTCTCAGCAAGTGTTCTAAGGATCGGCCTGGGAAGGTAACTCAAACAGAAGGTAAGGTGAAACGGGCAGCCAAGAGTTGTACTCACGTAACAGGATGGCAACTCAAACTAGGGGTAGCTTAAGCGCCGACCTACCGACTAAACAACCCGCTTAGTGTCCGATCACCAGTACAGCGATGGAATAATTTTAGGCAAGGGCGAAGAGACAGATAGCACTACGTCTTCAGAGAACACCCAAGGCCGAAGGAAATACTAGAACCAAGGTAAACCTCCCAAAAAATATATGCACATTCCACTACAAGAGGCTGTCGAACTACACACTGTGTCGGACAGCATCAACACGACGAGGAAAGGTACACTGTCGAAAATGTACGCTAACCTTCAGGGCAGGTAACTGGGGCATACGGCCACAAGGCAGAAAATACCGCTGGTTGCACTTCAGTAATAAGAATAATACTAAATTCTATAATGAATAAGAAATTGAGAAAGACGGCTGCAAAATTTCACCGCCTCGTACCACTTCACTCGTTGCCGCCAGGCTCAGCGGCCCTGGGAGCATCAATCCACCGACCAAAGGCGAGGTTGCATAAGCACAGTGGCAGCACGCCGCCAGCGGCCCCAGCTTGCCCCCCCCCACCCCCCGCCCGCCCCCCTCCCACGCTGCACAGACCTGCTCGCCGATGTGCCCCCAACCGACATAAAGTCCGATCGCAACCCCCTACTCCACTCTACGCGACCCGGAAATACTAGTGGTCGCTCAAAAGATAGTACCACAGTACTTGTATCGATAATCGCTGCTCCTATCACTCACGGGAAGGCAAGCCAGCAACTTAGTGACGTCAGTAAATCGAATAAGAACCGAGATGCCATAATCGCAATGACAAGGTGCCAAGCAATAAACGGCATGAACACGAGCCGCCCACGGCTCAGTCATGTTGGACGCGTAAAAATATTGATTAACGAGTTTGATATTAATCCTGGCAGACAGGCGTTCTCTTAGCATGCGGCACGCAGTTCCCTTAAAAAAGCTCTTTCTCGCTAAGACCTCAGCGGCTGTTTTGGCCAAGGAACCTTGACGCAAATGACTGAAATGTGGTTTCCACGTCATTTCACTTAAACTAATTCGTGAATTTATCAGTCTATTATGGGATTGATCAGCCACTGGTTTGAAGTGGGAGTCTGTGACTACTGAAGCCAAGTCTTTAACTCTCCACAAACAATGCATAGTTTACACTTGCATGAGATACAACTTAGTACCCGATGGGACACTAAACCAAAGAAACTTTGTCTGCTCTGCTTCTGACAAGGAAGCGATGCAGTCCATGATGGCCATGGTTACCTGACGAATACACTCCGTCGTCACCTGCACCACAGCTCCCGTAGCAGCGCAAAGACTCACTGATAGCTCTGCTATGTCCCCATCCTTTACCAGTCCTCATATTTTATTCCCATCATATCTCAAGTGGTCTTTGTGAAGGCAACCCAACCCCACCACGACTCGATACTTGTAACAGACGAATCCACCTGAACCGCAAAGTCAAAATACAACAGATTCTGCTGCCTAGATAGACAAGTACATTACACATACATATTCCTTCAACTTCCTGAAACAATACGCTCTGCTAACACAATGTTAAGCACTACTGGCGTAAGTGTGAGTGGGAGTGGAAGGCCTGTGCAAAATAAGGATTGAACAGCATTTCTATCAAGATTTTTATTAACACATCTCGGGAAAAGTAACTTTACCAGTTGGTCAACAGGACCTTGACATATTAAGACAAGACCATCCAGTTAGCTGAAACACTTTAAGAACAATTACTAATAATCGATATAACATTCTCTTCAAAGGTTCTTTTCCTTTGTTGACACGGTAAATAATTAAGTACAAAACTCAAGACTGCCCTAAATGATACTGTTGTATAACAAATATAATACGATAGGAAAACAATCTCCAAAATAGCCAGACAATAAACATCATTAGAAAGTGCTTGATGAAACTACAACAAATAATTCAGGATTGCCTAATAGCAGTTCATTAAAAGGAAAGGAAAACAATTAAAGATGTCTGATATGAAAACACTCGTTGGGCAATGTGGTCTGGATGAATAGCCCCGAAATTACTTAGGGCACGCCTGATACACTGCTCACCACATCTCCTTTTCTAAGCAGCTCATGGGTAAGCACCCCAAGGCACAAAATGATAGTTATAAGCAGAGAAGTAAATTTTAGGGAAATCAAGTAAAAACTTAAGTCAACAGTTTACAAGCTAGCGGCATAGGCAAAACAGTCGCTACGAGAAAGGGTAACTGATAACTCACCATGGCAACCACCCTGACTTACACATGATTTTGAGGAACCGAGATTCAGCATCAGATAATGCCATGAAGTGGAAACTGTAAATACTTCATCTTCACGTGCGACAGAAAACATAGCTGGCAGGAAAATGCGAGTGGTTGGCTGATAAACCACACATACGTTCAACACAAGCCTGGCTTAGAAATATAACCCACCAAAATTCATGCAACGAGATTTGCCCCCATAAGACACATAAGTCTTACGGGGGCAAATCTTGGTGTGTGACTGCTGCCCTGCCAAATCTGCCAGGGCAGCAGTCGAACATTTTCTGCATCCAGAAAGGCCCCTACAGGACCTGCAACACGCGGTCGTGCATTATACTGCTGAAATGTAGGGTTTCGCAGGGATCGAATGGAGGGTAGAGCCACGGGTCTAACACATCTGAAATGTAACGTCCACTGTTCAAAGTGTCGTCAATGCGAACAAGAGGTGTCCGAGACGTGTAACCAATGGCACCCCATCCCGTCACGCCGCGTGATACGCCAGTATGGCGATGACGAATACACGCTTTCAATGTGCGTTCACCGCGATGTCGCCAAACACGGATGCGACCATCCTGATGCTGTAAACAGAACCTCGATTCATCCGAAAAAATGACGTTTTGCCATTCGTGCTCCCAGGTTCGTCGTTGAGTACACCATCGCAGGCGCTCCTGTCTGTGATGCAGCGTCAAGGGTAACCGCAGCCATAGTCTCCGAGCTGATAGTCCATGCTGCTGCAAACGTCGTCGAACTGTTCGTGCAGATGGTTGTTGTCTTGCAAACGTCCCCATCTGTTGACTCAGTGATCAAGACGTGGCTGCACGATCCGTTACAGCCATGCGGATAAGGTGCCTGTCATCTCAGCTGCTAGTGATGCGAGGCGGTTGGGATCCAGCACGGTGTTCCGTATTACCCTCCTGAACCCACCGATTCCATATTCCGCTAACAGTCATTGCATCTTGACCAACGCGAGCAGCAATGTCGCGATACGATAAACCGCAATCGGGATAGGCTACACTCCGACCTTTATCAAAGTCGGAAACGTGATGGTACGCATTTCTCCTCCTTATACGAGGCATCACAACAACGTTTCACCAGGCAACGCCGGTCAACTGCTGTGTGTGTATGAGAAATCGGTTGGAAACTTTCCTCATGTCAGCACGTTGTAGGTGTCGCTACCGGCGCCAACCTTGTGTAAATGCTCTGAAAAGCTAATCAATTGCATATCACAGTATCTTCCGCCTGTCGGTTAAATTTCACGTCTGTAGCAAGTCATCTTCGTGGTGTAGCAATTTTAATGGCCAGTAGTGTAAAACTACTACTCGGTATGTTATTTAATGTAGTTCCCGCTGTGTGACAGCGTATATCAGTCAGTCAATCAGTCATTATCAAGTGTATCTTAACCTGTAAGATTAGTAGAAACACATGTATTTCACTGCTTTAAAAAACAATTTGGCATGAAAAATACATTGAACGCTCAAATCGAGGGTCCGTTGTGCCTTGCATCACGCATGGTACAAAGCTCGCACTTTGCTCATCGACAAATGCTGCTTAAGCTTTAATTCTGAGATATAGAGCCAGAAACCTATCTCCGTGTGTTTTGTGCTATTGTACAAGAAATATTTTACCTTCTTTGATAAATAATGAAGATAATTTTAGGTTTCTTTAAAGTGTTTTACAAAGATTGAGCTTTTCTCATCGACTGGTTCAACTTAAATTGTAATTTTAAAATAGTGGACTAAGACTGAGTGTTCTGTTTTACTGGCTAATAAAACACTGTGCTCTAACTGAGAGATATAATTCTGTGCGTGTGTGCTTGTGTGTTTTGTTGATGGAATTGTATGAGGTTGTTGCTGCTGAGAAAGCTCTTGTCACTCCTACATGTAGGCAACCCGCCTGAAATTATAAGAATGATCGTTTAGACTTTCGTAAAACTTTACACCTCTAGAATTGCAGTCCACAATCATAATTGAATATATGATCGGTAATGATAAGAGGGAAAAATCTTGACTTTATGGGTATTGTACAGCTCCAAGCCTATACTGTGGGTAAGAATCGGTATAGCTATAATTCTGAGTAACAGCTGATAGTTAATAAACTGAGTACTGACCATTTACTGTAGCCAGAATCGTAATAGGAAATAATTTCTGATCTTACTACCAGGCATCGACATGACTAAGAAGAACTATTGTATTTCCCTCGTATCTCTTTCTGATTTCCTTTACCTAACGATGGCCAAACTATCACTTGCACTTCAAGATATGACTAGAGAAAAGTACTGTGTTTATTTTAAACGTATATATCAGTGCTTTTATGAGTTCACAGGCAACCATCATTTATAAAGCGGACGAGAATCCTCCATGCATGTTTTCCCTTGCTGCGAGTACGCCGCTGCATTTCGAGAAACGTACGTTACCTAAGAGCTAAGAACTTCATTCCATGGCTGACCAGTACAAGAGGCTCAAACACTTGCAAATTGCTACAGCCTTCATCTGCCACCCCACTGGGGTTAATTGCCTGAGCGCCTGTTCAATCTCTAAAGCAGTAACTTCCTGTGTGTAGACCCTCCACAAAGAGGCCTGTTACTCGTGCTCTTTGACTCAGTGGTGGAAGTGTTATTCCTCATTTCCTCTCAGGTAAGGCTTTGCAAGCACTTCGTCATTAAATGAAACGTTTCTCTTACTAATCGTTCAGTTACTGACGGTTTTAGTACTTTTAACTTGTTTCTATGTTCATTTATTTGTGATATTCAAAACAACTGAAACATCATCTGTCACATGGCATTAAAATAGTGTCTCCAGATCCATCTGAGCACGTAAAGAGGGAGAAATTACTATTTTTTATTAGCAGCTGCTTGGCTGTTTGTGTGACGAATAGATAATGTCCAAATCTTAAAATCTGAAAGACCGCAATTTACCACGCGGCGTAAAACACAAAATATGTATGACCATTATGTGTTCTTTATATTTGGCTTGCGGAATTCCACTAAATCTTATTTACTTAGCCCTAAGACGAAAAATTCAAACTGATGTTCTATGGGAAGCCACACTAAATACACTCCTGGAAATGGAAAAAAGAACACATTGACACCGGTGTGTCAGACCCACCATACTTGCTCCGGACACTTCGAGAGGGCTGTACAAGCAATGATCACACGCACGGCACAGCGGACACACCAGGAACCGCGGTGTTGGCCGTCGAATGGCGCTAGCTGCGCAGCATTTGTGCACCGCCGCCGTCAGTGTCAGCCAGTTTGCCGTGGCATACGGAGCTCCATCGCAGTCTTTAACACTGGTAGCATGCCGCGACAGCGTGGACGTGAACCGTATGTGCAGTTGACGGACTTTGAGCGAGGGCGTATAGTGGGCATGCGGGAGGCCGGGTGGACGTACCGCCGAATTGCTCAACACGTGGGGCGTGAGGTCTCCGCAGTACATCGATGTTGTCGCCAGTGGTCGGCGGAAGGTGCACGTGCCCGTCGACCTGAGACCGGACCGCAGCGACGCACGGATGCACGCCAAGACCGTAGGATCCTACGCAGTGCCGTAGGGGACCGCACCGCCACTTCCCAGCAAATTAGGGACACTGTTGCTCCTGGGGTATCGCCGAGGACCATTCGCAACCGTCTCCATGAAGCTGGGCTACGGTCCCGCACACCGTTAGGCCGTCTTCCGTTCACGCCCCAACATCGTGCAGCCCGCCTCCAGTGGTGTCGCGACAGGCGTGAATGGAGGGACGAGTGGAGACGTGTCGTCTTCAGCGATGAGAGTCGCTTCTGCCTTGGTGCCAATGATGGTCGTATGCGTGTTTGGCGCCGTGCAGGTGAGCGCCACAATCAGGACTGCATACGACCGAGGCGCACAGGGCCAACACCCGGCATCATGGTGTGGGGAGCGATCTCCTACACTGGCCGTACACCACTGGTGATCGTCGAGGGGACACTGAATAGTGCACGGTACATCCAAACCGTCATCGAAACCATCGTTCTACCATTCCTAGACCGGCAAGGGAACTTGCTGTTCCAACAGGACAATGCACGTCCGCATGTATGCCGTGCCACCCAACGTGCTCTAGAAGGTGTAAGTCAACTACCCTGGCCAGCAAGATCTCCGGATCTGTCCCCCATTGAGCATGTTTGGGACTGGATGAAGCGTCGTCTCACGCGGTCTGCACGTCCAGCACGAACGCTGGTCCAACTGAGGCGCCAGGTGGAAATGGCATGGCAAGCCGTTCCACAGGACTACATCCAGCATCTCTACGATCGTCTCCATGGGAGAATAGCAGCCTGCATTGCTGCGAAAGGTGGATATACACTGTACTAGTGCCGACATTGTGCATGCTCTGTTGCCTGTGTCTATGTGCCTGTGGTTCTGTCAGTGTGATCATGTGATGTATCTGACCCCAGGAATGTGTCAATAAAGTTTCCCCTTCCTGGGACAATGAATTCACGGTGTTCTTATTTCAATTTCCAGGAGTGTATGTATGATCACACAACATGAATGACTGATTACTGCGTTTTACTTCGAAAAACAAACACTGTTAATAAAGTCTGCAGCCAGTAACAGCTGTTACATAGAAAATTTCCCGGATTAACTTGTAACCTTAACTCTATGGCTCCTTGCTGACCATCCTCCTCCTTGGAATCAATAGGTCCTCCTGCACCCGCGTAGCTCTACTCCCGACAATAGTAAACAGTTTTGATTTTCCAAATCTCCATTAGATGCTACTTTCGTCCAAGTGAAACTCTTTACTCCTTACCAGTAGCCTGGTAATCAAACCTCACCTAGAAATGGCTGCACTCTTTGCTTTTAACTGTCGTCTTGGTTGCATAACCCTCCAGTTACGATTAGCTCACACATCTATTTTAATTAATTAAATATGTTACCTGGAGAAATGCATTTCCGCAATTTCATTTCTCTAAATTAATTTTTTTTATTGTTGCAATTTATTTTCATATGTGTATAGGGAATGTACGAGAAAACATTTCATCATACAGATTTTCCCGCAACTGTGCAAAAATATAACAGGACATAGAGAATGCTCCACTGAAACATTTGAGGTAGGGAATCTGGGGTCGGAGAACCCAGTTTAAGGAGACACGGAAGTAAACTTGTCTATCGCTTTGTTTAGCACTACTTTTTTCCAGCTTATTTACGACTAACATGGGTACAAGTTCACACGTGTTGTACTGTTTATTTACGTGAACATTCTCTACTTGCTGCATGGAAAGAAGGGGGAGGAGCCTCATTACAAGGAGGTCTGAATGGCCCACCTGTACTTGAGGTTCGTGCAAAGAGCCCTACCTGAGTTGTTGGAGAACGCATCCTTGACTGTCCGTGTGAATACTGGATACAACATGACGGTGCACCGCCTCACTTCAGTGTGAATGTCCGCAACCATCTCAGTGCAGTACTTCCTGGTCGCTGGATAGGAAGGGGCGGTCCTATTCCATGGCCTACGATGTCACCTGACCTGTATCCCCTAGATTATTTGCAGTGTATAAGACCCAAGTGGATACGGAGATGGATTTAGTTTCCAGAACTGCAGCTGCCTGTGATGTGATTCGAAACACACCAGAGATATTTGTCAGAGTGGGTCAGAATCTTGTTTGCCAGTGTCATGATTGCATTGAGGCTGATGCCCGTCACTTTCAGCACATTTTGTAAGATATAGCACAAATTGTACGTTCATTGTGTCAGTGATGGTATTTGCAGTTGATTGTAACTAACGTAAATAAAGAAGTGCACAGTAAGTGATTTTATTCCTATTATCTCCTTAAGCTGGCTCCCCCTACATCAGGTTTCCTACTTCAAATTCCTCCCTGGAGCATTCTCACATCCTGATAAATTTTTTCATGTTCTTACGGAAACACCCTATACGCCTATAAATAGAAAAGTACCTGAATGTGTCTGAAAATGCTGAGAAGTCATTTTTAAAGCCGAGGAAAAAACAGACGCTGGTGGAATAAGCAGTTTTGTCGATGGAGGAGCCGGAGTGAGGTGAAATGCGGCGTGCCGGTCTGGTGATGAGATTAGCAGGGCCGCGTCGGTTCGCGTGCTGCTCGCCGTTCGCAGGCGTCAGTTGAGGGCTGTCAGCTGGAAGTGGCAGCTTCCACGGGCTTCCAGAACGACTTTGGTTCTCCAGCGACCACCACACCAGCGCTCGCTGCTGCTACTATAGCGAGAGCGCATTCCCAGGGCATAACCAAACACCGTGTGCCTCACTACACCACGCTGTCACCAGGTCAAAAAGAAGATTATTGAATTTTCATGAAAAAATACTGACCGTAACTTTTGATTCAAGGTCAATAATGAATTTAATAATTGGCGACAGCTGAAGTTGACAACTCAGGTGCCATCTCATATATTTATTAATGCACTACTGGCCATTAAAATTGCTACACCACGAAGATGACGTGCTACAGACGCGAAATTTAACCGACAGGAAGAAGATGCTCTGATATGCAAATGATTAGCTTTTCAGAGCATTCACACAAGGTGGCGACACCTACAACGTGCTAACATGAGGAAAGTTTAGAACCGATTTCTCATACACACACAGCAATTGACCGGCGTTGCCTGGTGAAACGTTGTTATGATGCCTCGTATAAGGAGGAGAAATGCGTACCATCACGTTTCCGACTTTAATAAAGGTCGGATTGTAGCCTATTCCGATTGCGGTTTATCGTATCGCGACATTGCTGCTCGCGTTGGTCGAGATCCAATGACTGCTAGCAGAATATGGAATCGGTGGGTTCAGGAGGATAATACGGAACACCGTGCTGGATCCCAACGGACTCGTTTCACTAGCAGTCGAGATGACAGGCATCTTATCCGCATAGCTGTAACGGATCGTGCAGCCACGTCCCGATCGTTGAGTCAATAGATGGGGACGTTTGTAAGACAACAAACATCTGCACGAACAGTTCGATGACGTTTGCAGCAGCATGCACTGTCAACTCGGATACCATGGCTGCGGTTACCCTTGACGGTGCATCACAGTCAGGAGCGCCTGCGATGGTGTACTCAACGACGAACCTGGGTGCATAAATGGCAAAACGTCATTTTTTCGGATGAATCGAGGTTCTGTTTACAGCATCAGGATGGTCGCATCCGTGTTTGGCGACATTGCGGTGAACGCACATTGATAGCGTGTATTCGTCATCGCCATACTGACGTATCACCCGGCGTGATGGTATGGGCTGCCATTGGTTACACGTCTCGGTCACCTCTTGTTCGCATTGACGACACTTTGAACAGTGGACGTTACGTTTCAGATGTGTTACGACCCGTGGCTCTACCCTCCATTCGATCCCTGCGAAACCGTACATTTCAGCAGGATAATGCACGACCGCATGTTGCACGTCTTGTAAGTGCCTTTCCGGATACAGAAAATGTTCGACTGCTGCCCTGGCCAGCACATTCTCGAGATCTCTCACCAACTGAGAACGTCTGGTCAATGGTGACCGAGCAACTGGCTCGTCACAATACGCCAGTCACTACTCTCGATGAACTAAAATGTAATCACACGTAAATTCTAGTATAATATATTTGTCCAATGAATACCCGTTTACCATCTGCATTTCTTCTTGGTGTAGCAATTTTAATGGCCAGTACTGTACAAATCTAGACTCAGGGTACCTTTGATTTTAATCTTTGGTAACGAACAGTACAGTTCAACGTGTAATCCGATCCAAGGTCGTTCCTGGCTTAGTTCGCAGCGTTGTCAGGTGAAGAGTATGTTCAAAGGTTAACTGAAATTTCCAAGCTCCAACCGGTATTTCCAGCCTAGTTCTTCCGTTGTTGCTCTACCGCCTCGAATCTTCGTCGTACAGTACAGCAAGCACTGTGCGTATTATGCAGAAAATCACAAGGTTGAAACGTCCCCTTTTGAACAATTCTTACAAGACTGTCCTTAACCTGACACACAATATTTTGTTAGCGCAACGCAATCTGACTTTCAAAAATCTCTACAAAAGAATGGCCCTGACTAACATTAAACTATACCTTTCACAAATCACTTACCTCACAAAAATCTTCGCTGCTCAAGCTACTGCAATACAGCGAGCGCCACTACTGCCAGCTAAATAAAAGATTCAAACTACTGAAGGCACTAACTACTGATAGGGATAGTTAGCAAATGAAAGATATTAATAGAGAACAAACAATGTATTTACCTTAATATCATCACAAGTCATAATATATATATCAGTTCATGACAAATTGCAAACCTCCGCCATCTCTCTCCCCACATCCACCACTGCTGGCGGCTCACCTCCAACTGCGCAACGCTACGCACTGTTCACAGCCAGCTGCCTAACACTACAATGGCGAGTATTACAACAATGCAAAGCAGCCACAGACTCCACACAGCACAGCCAGTGATTTTCATATTGAGCGCTACGTAACATTGCCAATAAGAAAACATAAACAGCCTACTTACATAGAGAAAACATAAACAGCCTACTTACATAGCCCCCATGCTCCCCACAAAAAATTTTACAAAATATTTTTGGGCAGTGGCCAATAATGATTTGAAAAAATTTTTCATAATTACAATAACAAAGATATCAAATGCACACACTTATTTATACAATGCTGGTCAAAAGCTAAAATTTTGTCACAGTCCATAAAGACAGTCCTGATCATTCATTACGGTAAAATATAGTGTTTTTCTCAAAGTCTAAGCAGTAGAAGAAAATGCACACGGAAGTAGTGGATTTCCATGCAGTCTTGAAGAAGTAGTGTTGTCCTTCCAACGGAAAGACAGTACTGACTCTCGACATGCAGACAAGTATTGGGTCACAACAGAGCAAACCCACTGCAGAGTCAGTCGAAGTTTTGATGAATATTGGTAGGTAGGTCATCACAGAGCAGACCCACCGTAGTCCTGGTAGAGATTACGATATTGGTGGGCCACCAGAGGTGCAGACCCACTGCAGTCCTTGTAGAAATAATGGTATTGATGGATCATCAAAGATGTAGACCCACTGTAGTCCTTGTAGAGATAATGGTATTGGTGGGCCACCAGAGGTGCAGACCCACTGTAGTCCTTGTAGAGATAATGGTATTGGTGGGCCACCAGAGGTGCAGACCCACTGTAGTCCTTGTAGAGATGGCCAGCAGCCATCTGTTGCGATTGTGCAGGTGCACATTCACCATTGAAGAGTCTTGCGGAGAATATAGCAAGTCCATAAACCACCACTTGTGCACTCACAAAGTTTTTGGAATTGTCCTTAGAACCAGCAATGCTGTTATCCAGTCCCTTGCTGAATCATTAACACACGTGCAAACACTATCAGTCCCTACTTCTCACATATTGTCCATGTACTATGACCAACAGAAACGTGTGCAGTGAAATGTTACTTAATTTGAAGAACTGGTAACAATTACAATTTTATAACGTGAGAATACAATAACAAAGGTACACAATACATCATTAAAAACATAACAATATAGATAACATTTGTAGTAATAGGGGCTTTACAAAAGAATAGAAATAGACATGTACGTCAGTGTTACAGGAATTATGACATGAGTACATACATAGAAGATCAGAATAATTATTGAAACATCAACTTCACACATGAGCATTTAAACAGAATGAATAATGTCTAACATCTTTACAAAGTAAATAACATATTATTAATGCCAATTATATTTGAGGATAACAGTATTCCTCATCATAGTGAATGTAGCTTAATATTAAAAGAAGAAAAAATTCTATGAAACTACACAGAGACAGGAAGAAAACAAATACACAAGGGTCACACACACATAGTGGGATAACACCAATAGGAAAGGACAGGGTTCGTTTTCAGTGTAACATTTGGTACTGCAGTCCAACCCAAAACTTCATATATCTTTCCTCTTATTTCATCCTTTGTTTCCACCAAAAAAAATTCTAACTAAGCATGCTTTCTGTGTTTATATGTTCACACATTTCTTACCTCATTTTTATTTTCCATTATCTTACCTCATCACTTATTTCCAAGAAAATCCTACCTAAACCTGTTTTCTCAATGCATTTCTTCCAATTCATCGCAACTCATTCTCTTAGAGGCTACCCCCTCTTAAGCTAACTTAAATCTACTGAGCTCAGATGCTAAACTAAGGAACGAGGCAATGCAGCAGCACAAAACAATTAACACAAGCAGCAATGACAAAAAATGCAAATTGGCAAAGCTAGCAGCAGCAAATGTAATAACTTATATCAAAACATGACATAGCTCAAGCAGAAAAAATAGTACACTAAAGATAACAATGCAGATAAGGGAAATGTATAATCACATCTTAATGTCTATGTAATTAAAGTGGTGCACCACAAGAAGTTATTCTACCAAAAAGTTACCAATTACTTGAAAAGAAAATTATGAATGCAGTTACTAGTTCCTTCTTATTGTTCTTTCCTTTCCAAGTGCTCCTTTTTTAAAGAATGTGGATCATAAAATAATTATTTAATAGATCTGTTGACAGAAAGTGTTCACATTAGCAAATGCATTTAATTTTATTTTATGAAACCAATGCTGCAACACAGCTGGAAAACAGATGTCAAATGAAATAAGCAATTACGCAAACCAAAGCATAAAAATATCATTCAATAGCTATGTGGCATTTCGTAAGTCAGTAGCTCTCAATTCTCGTAGAAAGACACTTGTCATTATCAGGTTTGCAGATGTAAGAATATTTCCAAGGATAATGGCCTCCCCTTTTTTTTTGTGCTACCTGTGCCGCTGAAAAGGGCTCGCAATAATGGCTTTTTCTCCAGGCGTCTGACACAGCTGGGTGCCCGCGACGCATTACGTGCAGGTGGTCACTTAACTTTCGTACGGAAATATTTACGACAGGAGATTCTGCTACCGTGGTAGTCTCATATAAAAATATTTCACAGGTCAAGAAATAGCGTTGCAAATCTGTAGAAACAAAACCCTATAAATAAATCAGTGTCCAAAAAAATTTTCAGTGGCATTGTGATACATTCATGCATATACACACACATTTCATAACTCTTAAAGTACGATTCTTGGTTTCCAACAACCTTTTCATAAATCAGAGTCCCTAACCCCTACTCCTTATTCCTTACCTTATTACACATATACATATTCATATTCATCAACACGTCTTCAATATTTCATCATAATAGCTACATAGCATAATCAGATTCCTCATATAGCATCAGCTTATTTATCATAAACATACCTCAACAGCATAGTACACATCGTCGTCGTAATAATAACATCATAACACTTCAGTCAAATCTTCTCATTTCAATAGTGTCATCTACCTCAAACGTACTTTAAAATCATGCTCCCTTACCAAATATATCATTCAAATCTCTCATAGTATCACAATGGTTCCGAAAAAATATGAACAGTTTACAAAGTACAGACAAAATACAGTTTCATAAGTGTGAAGTTATCCAACCGTGTAATTGCGTAAACATGTCTCACTGATGCAGTAAAATAAATGTTTGTCTCTCTCAGTTAAATAATCAGATAGCTGTGTAATTTGTGTGTTAGAGAAATAAGGTACCGATGTGTAAAGTTGTATAAGCAAATACCATATTAGCTAGGGTTCCTTGTGGTTGCCACACACATGGTACACAAAGTAAGTGTGTACCCCCCTGAGGATAAATGTAATTATACCCTCAGGTGTTACAAATTACAGCAATGGAATGAAATATATCACAGAAAACTTTCTTTGTAATTCAAAAATCTTTAAAAATAAATGTTTTAAGTATAAAATTGATCACTGAAATGCGTGTCCTGTAGCGCTAAATGTGCATCTTGTTGTAAGATAATCTCTGTGGAAGTGTCGTAGTTATTTTCCTCCGAAAGCTAAGTTCTGCAGAAGTCAATGTACTTACCTCATGATAAACAAAAGTGAAATGCTTTGCGTATAGATATCGTAGTTATTATGCTTATTGGCGTGATGAAGAAAGTACTGTACAGTAACGTATTGTTGTGCCACGAAAAAGGCTGTCTCATTGTTGCTATACCATAAAAGTTACTACTAAAACATGTTTTACTTTCCAGAATAATACAAAAAAACTGTGCAGATATAAAACAGAAACACCGCAAAATCAACATTGTAAATTGTCACTCATTAGTAGCGTCGTGATAAAATCGTGTAGCTGTCACTTAAACTAACCAGTGTGTCGTCTGGTATCTCACAGAAAGTACATTAAACCCAGAATATATTTTCAAGTAAACCAAAATGTTGCATTAAAATCTCATTAGCAGTACCAGATATAATGTTATTTTTCTCGGAGCCAGCCGGCGCACGTGTATGCCTGCCGTGCGAGTCATTGTCTGTCTCTTTGTTGCCGCGCGTCGTTACTGGGATTAGGAGGCCTAACTTCCACAAATTCGCCTTGCCGAGAGGGCCCAGCTCTGTTTAAAGCTCGCCAGTTCTGATGGAATTCAGGTCTGTCGTTTTGTCGGTAGTTTACATAGTTTCTTGTTTGTCGGTCATGTGGTGGAGAATTTCTCCCTGAGTCGTAACTGCGCGCTGAACTGTTGCGTCTGAAGTTATTCTGTCTCCCTTGATAATAATAGTTCTGGTTGTCATATTGTCTATTTCTATGATTGTCTCTGTCATATTCATTACTACGGAAATGCGATCTTTCTCTGTAACTGTTATTACTCTGCCAGTGGTTGTCATACGGGTGGTGTCTGTTTTGGTCACGATTTACGTTGTAAGAATAGGCTTGTCGTGTATAGTTATTGCTTCTGTCGTCACGAAATTGTGACGGATGTGACCTGTAATTGTTGTGCTCCTGTTTCCGCGTTCCCCGATTGTCAGTGTCAATTTCCAGTTCTTGTAACAGTCCCTGAAATGCTTCAATGTCGTCTTTGCAACGTCCTGCTAAAATAATATGTCGTAAATGTTCAGGCAATTTGAGTAAGCAAATGCGGATGAGTTCTGAGGGGCTGTATGGGTTTGTCAGGTACTGATTCTTGTGCAACATGTCTTCAAAATATTTCACAAGACTGGAAAATTCAGATTGTTCGAAACGTTTCATCATTATGATGCTATGTTTTACACGGTCTTGTGTGGCTTGAGACCAATATGCTGAGAGGAAGGCATGGTAAAACTCTCCTTCACTGTGGCAATCGTGAATTACCGATCGCATTCTTACAGCTGGTTCATTCTCTAAGTAGCCACACATAAATTCTAATCTGTGTTCCAACGACCAGTTGGGAGGAAAACAATGAGAGAATTGATGGAGCCACGCTTGTGGATGAATGTCGTTGCCAGAATTCTTAAATGTTTTGAATTTACGTGTAGTAATGAACAGCTTATAGTCAAAATCATCGTGTCGGCGAGTAGCATCTCGGTCATAGTTACGTCGTTTCGGCGGTTCCATCTCAAAATTCGGCGTACCTTGCCAACTTCTTTCACAATTTCCGAAGTGCCCTGTGTTGTTATTTTGTGTCTGTTCCGTATTTGTATGTCCCTCTTCCCGTATTGGGGCGCGAGTGTCCTCTGAAATACGTAATTCTTGTACTACTTGTGCCAACTGATCTTGCACTTCCCGGATTTCTCTTTTGTACTGTGTATTGATTTGATTTTGATTTTGTTTGAATTTTCTAATTTGTTCATACTCTTCTGTGTCAGTGAAGGCTACAGGTGTTGTGTCATTCAGATCATCATCTACCTTTGTAGATAAGTTAGTGAACTGATCTGAAAGTTCGGCTACTTTATCCGATAGTGAAATCATTTCCTCTGTCTGTTTTTCTGAACCAAGTTTCAGAGTGTCCATTTGTGTTGCAATCGTGTCTACTGTGACCTTTAAGTTTTCCTGAGTTTTTGCAAGTTGCGTAACCGAATCGGTAGATGCAACTGAGTCAATTTTAGCTTGCAAGGTGTTGTGATTTTCATGAAAAATAGTTTGCAGTTCTTTTATGGCTGCTTCATGATTCTGTAATGCATTTTCATGCCGCGAAAAAATAGGTTGGAAATGCTCACAAATTTGTGATTTTACGTCATTACAGACTTTTTGACATTTCGATTCAATGTTATGTAACTCACTAGTTAAATCTTCACGTGTTTGTTCAAGTGTGGTGTCTAACTTTTGAAGATTTTGTTCCATTGTGTCTAACTTTTTGAGATTTTGTTCCACTGTGTCTAACTTTTTGAGATTTTGTTCCACTGTGTCTAACTGTTGCTGTGTTTGTCTCTGGTGTTGTTCCATTGTGTCTAACTTTTCAAGCTTTTGCTGTGTTTGTCTCTGATTTTGTTCCATTTGTTGCATTAATTGCAATAATAATGTATTAGTGTCTGGAATCTGTTTCTCTACGCTTTTCGGCAGTGCATTTGCACCGACAACATTCACATTTTGACAAGCAGAAAATGTGTCTTGACTTATTTGAGAAAACGGTGATGACCCAAAACCTGAATCTACAGTATTTGCGAGATCGTGTCGTGTCATTTCGGCTTCCTGAGGCGAGCTATTGCCGACCGGTCGATCGATAATGCTTCCCTCTTCACTAATTGTTTCACTGTCCACGCCATTGTTTGACGCCCGCTCCATTTCCCTGTGCACAGTTACCAAATTACTACTTTGAACATTAGTAAATTCATTACTCGGCGGCGCTGATAAGCTACGCTCGTCATCACTATTATTTCTCAGTTTAGTTTGGAGCCTAGTGTTACGTTTTTCACACGCCATTATTGTCACAGTATTTCACACGACAACACAGAAAAACACAATTTCAAGATCAAAAATAAGAGAACACATTAACATAGCACTGAAAATAATATCTAGTTAATTGCAAGCGCAGCTGCGAAATACTTGGTGCAAATCTATATACATGCCACAACTGTTTTACTGTACAACAATGAAAGGCTACAACTACAAAGGAGATTCTCTCTACAATTACGCGCTAGCAATAAACAAAAGCTACACTAAATACACAAACTACAAGAAAAATCAGAAGATTCCAGTGAGGTATCCTAGGCTAAGGGTCGACATATGAAACGTCCCCTTTGAACAATTCTTACAAGACTGTCCTTAACCTGACACACAATATTTTGTTAGCGCAACGCAATCTGACTTTCAAAAATCTCTACAAAAGAATGGCCCTGACTAACATTAAACTATACCTTTCACAAATCACTTACCTCACAAAAATCTTCGCTGCTCAAGCTACTGCAATACAGCGAGCGCCACTACTGCCAGCTAAATAAAAGATTCAAACTACTGAAGGCACTAACTACTGATAGGGATAGTTAGCAAATGAAAGATATTAATAGAGAACAAACAATGTATTTACCTTAATATCATCACAAGTCATAATATATATATCAGTTCATGACAAATTGCAAATCTCCGCCATCTCTCTCCCCACATCCACCACTGCTGGCGGCTCACCTCCAACTGCGCAACGCTACGCACTGTTCACAGCCAGCTGCATAACACTACAATGGCGAGTATTACAACAATGCAAAGCAGCCACAGACTCCACACAGCACAGCCAGTGATTTTCATATTGAGCGCTACGTAACATTGCCAATAAGAAAACATAAACAGCCTACTTACATAGAGAAAACATAAACAGCCTACTTACAAGGTGTCTGCCGGCAGCCGTAGACAGGCCGCTCGCCTTGTGCTTCACCTAAACGATGCGGGCACAATGCTGTACATTGGCCGCCGGATTTGACAGTGGCGACCACCCGCTCTCTCACTGAAGCACAGTGGCAGCTCGTAACTAAAATCAGCGGGAGTATTGCTCCACAAAATTTTTAGTCTCTGTTTTAAAACTGTACAAAAGGAAACAGATGTTTATAACAAGAAAATTATTTCAGAAACTCGCTACAATCCTGAAAGAACTAAGTTAAATATTTTTGGGGTTAGAAGTAGCAGCCAACCATTCGCCAAATACAGGTTTATTAAACCTTGGCCATGGGTTCGACAGTTTTAAAACTGTATTCTTCGGAAACTATATTGTACGTATAATCACATATTATCTATATCCGATGTTGGAGTCGTCGACTGTCGACTACGCGTGTATATCATCCACTTAATCATCATGTAAAACGCGTGATTTAAAAGCAGTAGTTCTGTACTGTAGGATTTTGTCTTAAAACTTTTTAAAATACCACACATTAAGTTTTAAGACAAAGCCCTGCAATAGAGAGCTACTACTTTTAAATTATGTGTTTTAAATGTTCATTAAGTGGATGACACGCACATGTGCTGGACAAATTCAACGACTCCCACATCGGATACAGATAATTTATAATTCTAAATACAATGCCTTCTAAAGAAGACAGTTTTAAAACTGACTAAACAACGATCAAGGTTTAATAAAACTGTATTTTTCAACTGACTGGCTGTTATTTCCAACCCATTGAAGCTCTTGCATGCACAGTTGCTGAAACGCAGCCATGTTCAAAGTCTTAAATATTTTTACTTATTTTAACCTAAAGTGTTATACTTCCTTGTTTTCATTTGGGTAAAAATGTCAACAATTTTCTCCTTGATATCTGGATTACAACCGAGGAAATCTTTCGCCATTGAAAGTACTCGCAGGGCATTCAGTCTTTTCGAATTTGTATTGATTCTAGAAAAGTTTTTTATTCTTTGCGGTGTTGAAAAGCAGCATTATGCCTTTAAGGTAGTTATGGGGACCGTCAGGAGGATTTTGATCGGTTTCGATTCGAACGATTCAGAATGAAAGCTACGAACGTGTTTCTCGTTGTAGCCTATGTTTCACTTAGATATTAGGAGTCAGGTGTTGAACAACCTCCTTTCTTAACTGCAACTTCCGTATGGACAAACAAATATGAAAAATTAAGTTGTTGAAGTTCACTTACTGTCACAGAGCTTATTTCGTGGGGATGCAACGCCATAGTCAAAGTTCTCTGTAAAATAAAAGAACCGTAAAAAAGGAATTAAATACAATGGAGACACAAAAAAGGAATTACAGACATTGCCTGATCGATTTAAATCATTGGGGATGATTGAAAAATCGTGCCAGACTGAGATTCGAACCTGGGTCTCCTGTTTGGTAGGCAGATGAGCTGACCGCTGCGCCATCCAGACACATTGGTACATGGGCTATCCCAGCACGCCTTCTATTAGACCCAAATTCTCAACTTAACTACACACTATGAATGTGTGATCCTCGCTCATTCCAGTCCGCCGGTTCCGGTAAGAGAATATCTGCACTAAAGAGATCATTTGGCCATCCTCGCCATAATTATATATACGTGGTGTGTTCTTTCGGAAATGTCCAGAAGAACAGACAGTTGTGATCCAGCAGTCACTATGAATTAAGACACAGGGGAATTACAGGCATTTCTGCTAGAGGGTATTGATTTAAAACAGTGGTGATGGCTTTGAGCACTATGGGACTTGACATGTGTGGTCATCAGTCCCCTAGAGCTTAGAACTACTTAAACCTAACTAACCTAAGGACATCACACAACACCCAGTCATCACGAGGCAGAGAAAATCCCTGACCCCGCCGGGAATCAACAATGGTGAAGGTTGAAAATTTCTGCTGGGGTGGTATTCGAACCTTGGCCGCCTGCTTTTCAAGGCAGATGAGTTGACCGCTGAGGCATCCGACCTCTGCTATTCCTTTGTGTCTTAATTCGTAGTGGCTGCTGGATCAAAATTCATATACATTACATATACACTGGTGACCAAAATTAAAGAGGCGAACCACTATTTCCCTTTCTTGTGTCTAATTCAACATATAATCAAACAAACTGTCAACAGATATCCGTACACTCGCCTTCTGCACGGAAAATGGGGTTCCTGTCAATGAACAACCACGCCATTCATGACTTCAGGGCACCTATCAATCGGGGTAGTGTTTGTTGGGTAGTCCCACATCCACAATCGTTGTGTATAGAGTCACCGACGGTGCAATACGGCACAAAGGAGACGCCTACCAAACTCTCTGCGATGGAGGGCCGTAGGAACAATGGAAGCAGGGCAGTCGGAAATTGATGAGGCCCGATGGCTTAATGTGAATCGTTCTGTTGTTTCTCGGATGTGGCAATAATTTATAGAGGCCTAAATAGTACCTCAAAGACCAGGGCGGGGCCTATCACGTGTGATATAAGAAAGAGAGAACCGTTATTTGGATGTAAGGACACGATGGTACCGCCTTAGCAATGCACGAAACTGGCATCTGACCTCGCAGTATCCACTGGACGTTTTGCATCGAGACAGACGTTGTCCAGAAAGCTTCAGCAGAATGGGCTTTACTGTCGGACATCTGTATTTGAGCCTGTGATGCGTCTTCACAGAAGGGAAGGTCTACAGTGGAGTCGTCAACATTGGCGGTCGCACACTGGGCCAATGCTCTTTTCGCAGGTAAGTTCCGATTTGGTCTGGAGAGTGATTCTCGACGCATTCGCATCTCGAGGAAACGTAGAACACGATTTCTGGACCCAAACATTATGGAAGGAGGCCGATATCGAGGTGCATACCTAATTTTGTGGGCAAGGATTATGTTGACCACATGAACACTTCTTCATGATGTAGTATGGGTGAATCGGCAAGGTTTAACTGCTGACAGGTATCGTCACGAAATCTTGGTACCTAACGTGCGGTTGTTGCGATTCAGTGCGCGTCAAGACTTCATACTGATGGACGATAGTGATCGACATCAAGAGTGATTGATGTTTTCTTTGCAACGCAAGATATTGCATGCATGGCGTGGCCTGCTCGCTCTCCCGATTTGAATCTCATATAGCATGTCTGAGGTGCACTAGGAAGACGGATTGCATCACTTCAGCATCCACCAACCACTCTCCAAGACAGCTCTCCAGGAAGAATGGGCGTTATTGCCTCAACATTAGATTAATGATAGCATTCACAGCATTCCCTGTCTTTGTCAGGCCTGTACTGCTGCCAGAAGTGGGCACACCGCATACTGAGCCCATTAACCAGTTGCCGGAATGTGTGTGCAAATCTTTTGAGTCGGACAAAAATCAAGAACATTTTTGTCTGCCGTTATGCGTATTGAAGTTGTGTACGTTGCGTATTCATTAGATTGTTTCTGCTTTACTATCCCTTTTTATACTGTTTTGTTGCAAATAAACACAACCTCGTATCATTTACGTTTGTTGATATAATTTTGGACACCAGTGTACATAAAATAGAAATTGCCGGAAGCAGGATAATAAACCAATTTCACGCTTTATACCATTCAAGAAAATGGTACACACTTACACACAACAAACATGGCCTCGTGTGTAGCTTCCTGTATACGCATGCAGACAACAGCCAAACACGATGTCATTAGAGCTGTGAAAGACACAGCTCTTCACAAAAAATTTTGTATTTTTTTCATAAACTGAGGAGGGGCGGATGGTTACTGACATTAAGCTTAGGGATTGTATATTGTAGAAGTATAAAAAAAATTATAGTAAGTGGGACTCATTATAATAAATGTGAAGTGTTGTTTTTAATTTTGAGACAGTCACTTTTCTCTAACACTATCATAATCGGTTTTGGCCTCCAAAGGCCGTTTTCAGATGCTATGGGTGACATTAGATGAACAAGTGTTCAGTCATTGTCAGCTCATGAGTTGACAACGCATGAATGCTTGTTGACCAGATGCTACCCATAGCTTCTGAAATTGGGTTTTGAATGTGAAACCGCTTATGCGAGCGACATAAAAAAAGATGACTATGTTAAAAAAATTAAAAAAAACCTTACAAAAAGTCAATCATCGTCTCCACAAACGGATTGCAAAAAAATGGTTCAAATGGCTCTGAGCACTATGCGACTTAACTTCTGAGGTCATCAGTCGTCTAGAACTTAGAACTAATTAAACCTAACTAACCTAAGGACATCACACACATCCATGCCCGAGGCAGGATTCGAACCTGCGACCGTAGCGGTCACGCGGTTCCAGACTGAAGCGCCTAGAACCGCACGGACACACCGGCCGGCAAACGGATTGCCTTTCTCTCTATGAAATGAAATGAAATATCGTGTGGCTAGGGCCTCCCGTCTGGTAGACCGGTCGCCTGGTGCAGGTCTTTCGAGTTGATGCCACTTCGGCGACCTGCGCGTCGATGGGGTTGAAATGATGATGATTAAGACAACACAACACCCAGTCCCTGAGCGCGGAAAATCTCCGACCCAGCCGGGAATCGAACCCGGGCCCTTCGGATTGACATTCCGTCATGCTGACCACTCAGCTACCAGGGCGGACATTTCTCTCTATAATAAATGTTGTCGATAATATTGAAATGTAACAAGTAATTTAGATTTAGTTTTTCGTTTCTCTTTAAAGATCACTGATTGGTTGGCTGCTGAAACGAGGCCAACAGTATGAGATCTATGACACGGGTGGTTTTGGGCCGCCAGAAAGTGAAACTATTCACTTGTGTTTGGATGAATTCAGTCCAACAAGAGGTAAGGACGGAAGGCCCAGCGTCGCCAGAAAATTTTATTGTCTTAGCACAGGGTAGACATTCCTGAGGAAAAACTAACGTCTGGTGCTAGAATGCATGTGATTGGTGCAAAAAAGTGGAACAAAACACGAATGGGCGTAACTGCGTCCTTCAGACTACTCGACGTCGAGTAACGTCGAAAACTTAAGTGAGTGCGGCCAGGTGACGCTTAGAGTGAGGGCGTCGGCTACTGCAGACGTCTTATGAAGAGTCTGACCGAGTCTTTGTTCTGGGACGACGCAGCTGAGGTGCAGCCTGTACTCGACGGAGGTGGCATACTCGCAGCTTAGGCAGAGTAATTTCACCCATATGTTAGTTCATACATAAAGAAGAGCCGTTTCTGACATCCAAAGCTGCTGCTCTTGCAAGCGTAGTATACTTACTAGTATTTTGTTCACTACCACTGTCAGCCTTGTATTAACTTCTGTCAGATAGCGTTATCCATTAATTTTAGTAGGGCAAAGTCACTGCAGTCCTTCCACAACTACCTTTATTTTGACGGCCCTAGTTAATTTCATTCTTTTCGTGTTAGTGAGGTATTTTATTAATGAATGTTAAGTATCACTTATTCAAACTTGTGCTTTATCGGAAATAATGATCTTCGTGGCCCTTAGCACACATTATGTCATTTCAGTAATGGAAAATCTTGTGACATAATGTTCATTATGTTGGGAGTTTCTGTTAATGTTAGAAACATTTTGATTGGAGGGACTATAAGCATTGAGCCTGGCCAAATAATATAGTCATTTGCATTTTTTTTTATTCTACTGTGCATAGGTTTTAAATCACTGCTTCGAGGGTGTTTTTCTGAATCGACATAAATTCTGGGATAGCAAATTCATAGTACGTACCCCCATACCTCATTTAAAATACACTGCACCTCTCGACATCAAATGAAAACAGGGCGTTATGCAGTTACACAGTGCCTATACGCGAGCCGCCACTGCTGAAGCACCAAATTGTCATGTTGAATGCCGTACTGGTACGTTTGTCAATAGTAGCGAACCGCAAAAACCTTCCTCAAAATTATCCCCTCTCCAGGGGGTTTCTTTGTTATTACATAGAAACAAATCCTCTAAGGGATATAACTTTGCTAAACTGTTACAACATAACTGGCTTTTTGAGCATATTATTATTTTAGTTTACCTGAATAAATAAACTATACGCTATAAAATCATTCTTTTAAAACTAACAAAATCATTGAGACTGTTATAATGGTGGTATTGCATTATCATTGACTTTTTTTACTTACATTTCATTCTGGTACACCGCGATGGGTCATAATTAGAAAACCGCTGAGCCACGTTTAAGCGATCACTGTCCCTTCCCACTAATACTCTATCCGTTATAAGATCACTTTAAATGAGGTTGCCGATGAGCGGTTGACACTATCTGGTTCTAAGCGCTGGGTGAGTTCACTGTTGTTTGTAGCCTCCTCAGTTAGCTTTAAGTTTCACATGGTAGTTTCCCTGCTGGCCCACCGACCTGTGTGCAGTTTCAAAATGTGCACGGATTATAGGGTTAAAACTCAACCCATCCGAAATCGAAGCGGTCCTGGTTGATCGTTGTAGGCTCATTAGCCTGAAATATTGGTAATCCCTACCATCTTTAATGCTAAATAGGACAAATATGAACTTCTTTCCCTCAGAGAAGAGCCTAGGAGTAATAATAGACGAAAATCTAAATTAGACTGAGCACTCAACTGCAATGTGCAATACCGTTAGCAGCATCTCTCCACGCCATACAAAAATATAAAGATCTCTTTAGTCTTGATCTGAAAAAGAAACTAGCACAAACACTTATACTTCCATTTACTGATAATAGCAGTGTTGTCCTGCGTGGTCTTTCCCAGGAAAGCTCATGACGCGTGGAACTGTTTATCAATACATGTGTTAAATATATGTGTGATGTTCGACTCTTTGATCATATTTCACCGTCATACGTGCAGCTATCCTGGTTGCGTGCAGACATGCGCAGAGATTTCCATACTCTGTGTCTTCTCTACTATGTTGTTAACATACACTGTCCCTCGTATGTTTACTCGACCTTAACGCTCTTGTCTGAACAACATGCCAGAAACACCTGTTCTCATCATAGCAAAATTCTTTCAGTCCCACTCCATCGTTCAGATACTTTCTCCAAGTCCTTCCTCTGAAATAACCTCCAGCATTTTATTAGGGAGCTAAACAACACTGACTTATCCACGTACTGACTTATCCACGTACTGACTTATCCACTGAAGCAACAATAATGGCTACCTTGTCCTTGTACGCACTCGTTACCCCTGTAAATCCTTGTTTCCAGTCAGATCTTTCTCATTTGTCACTATTGTTAGCTGATGCGGTGTGCTTAAATTTCATTGCCCCAGGACTCGCTAGATCAGAAAACATCTTTTTTGCATATCTGTAATTTCTTTTTATATCTGCCACTATCATTATTGTTATAATTTACATTATTATTATTATTGTTTAGAATTTTATCCATTCTGAGCAGCTGTAGAACTGTAGTGGGTCGGTACTGGTCTCCAACGTAAACTCGATCCCAGAACATTTCGGTCTTTCTGCAAGGACAGAGAGCTGATGTGGTGCATAAGAAACTAGCGATTCCTCCCAGTGCTCTAATGATTTTCACTTCAACTTATAATTTAACAGCCAATGGTTCAAATCTCTTAAGTACTGGTATAAGAGCGTCAGTGGACATTGATTGTTGATTTAAGTTATAAGTTAAACATTAAATTTGGACAGAATTAAAACTACACCTATCAAGAATAAGGAAAGAGTTGTTTTCTGTGTATAAATGTATGTTCAAAAATTAATAAAGATATTATATGAGAATACTTATCTGTCTTATTCTCTAACTTACCAAAAATCCTTAGACATTTCCTATACAACGGTCTGTGTGCATGTATTTCGGATGTGGAAAGTGGTTGGTTGGATAACCTTGAAAAGTAATTGAAACTAGGTAGTTGAAAGCATAGCGACCACCCTTTCTTACCTAATTGAACGATATGTCAGTTCCTACATGTGCATGGTAAATATGTTTTAAATTTAGATTGTCTTGTTTGAAGGCTATAATGTGGTTTGCATTAGCCCTAACCAACTGTTTTGGGGTTCTGGAATATGTTTGGCTTAGATAAAATGCATCAGCACTTATATAACGACCGAAACGGAAAAATACTATTTTCGAATTTGGTGTTGGTTTTCCACAGCAACATGGTCAAATGCGAACACAGTGTTTGGCTTTACTTTTTCAGGTAAGGGGGGGGGGGGGAGATATCACCAGTTTCACAGAATGTCGTGCGTGTAACGCCTTTTACACCGTGCAGTATCTCCTATAATAGCTGATACAGTCTTTTTGGAAATATACAAACATGTTCAATTGGGACTCCATTTACGTGTGTTAGCAGCGTCATGAGGACAATAGTCTTGTCACAGTTGGTTAGACCTGCAATAATTGCTCGTATATTGTCAGGAAGGAGTATACCATTCTTCTTCTTGTTGTTCAGGTCTTCTTTTCCATCTTCAGGGGACCAATCACTGACAACAATTTTCTGATGCATCACCCACATGGCCATGTTACAGACTACGCCAGATTTTGGTATGCAACAGGCTTTTATAGAAAACATGAATGGTTCTAATAATAATAAAAATAATAATAATAACAATATATGGAGCCACTATAGCGCAATCATCTTACCGAGTGAGCTACAATGGCTATATCTTACGTTATATAATGATGGGGTAGTAAAATAAGAAAAACAGCAAAGATTTACGATTACAACTATTTTATTTACATTTCAGCAATGATGCATAGGGTGCATTACATCGACACCAACAACAACAAAAACAACTGATTCATTTTTACAATATTTCCCGAATAGCTATTTCTTATATGTAGTAGTGTCACGCGGTCGTTTAGTGATGTTATAGAAAGTGTCAGGAGGTCATCTGTTGGTTGATGTAATATTCTGCATGATATAGTTCATATCCCATGCCAGCTCCTTAAACTACACTTTAACACTACTCAATGCAGTTTCAGTCTCGAACACAAGCCGCCAATCAATGTCCACTGACACTCTGACACCAATATTTAAATGTTTTGAACGATTAGCTGTTAAATCATAAGTTGAAGTGAAAAGCAGAAGATAACCAGGAGAAATCACCTGATTCTCATCCACCACATCAACACTCTGTCCCTGCAGTAACACCGAAATGTTCTGGGCTCAAATGGCTCAAATGGCTCTGAGCACTATGGGACTTAACATCTATGGTCATCAGTCCCCTAGAACTTAGAACTACTTAAACCTAACTAACCTAAAGACATCACACAACATCCAGTCATCACGAGGCGAAAATCCCTGACCCCACCGGGACTCGAACCCGGGAACCCGGGCGTGGGAAGCGAGAACGCTACCGCACGACCAAGAGCTGCAGACAATGTTCTGGGATGGTGCTTATATCAGAGACCAGTACTTACCCAGCACAGTTCTTCTGAGAGTCTGGGACTTGCTGGGTGTTTAAATCAATGAGTACGATTGATAATAGCAGCTCATTGGTCTGCTCCAAAATGCTGGACAGGTGCGCTACAGTATCCCATGGTGCTGGTACTGCTGCTGATCCTGATAGGGCAGAATTCACTGCAACTTCCGACAAGGCGATTGTGGTTGCTGCTGGTCCAGACACCCCAGAGGTCGCTGAATAGAGAAGAAGAAGAAGAAACAATGAGAATCCACAGACAATGACTTACAGTGGAAGAAAGTAAGGGAACTGCTAGATGTAGTAATAGTAGCAACGACATGCAATGAGTACATACTTTTGTGCTTCTTCTGCAATGGAGAGGCAGATGAGAATCTCAACTGTAGGTGATACTTCATGGTTCTGCTTCTTCCAGAGACTGACTGCTACTGGGAGCAGTTAGCTATTGCACTCACCTTGTATTCCCTACACCATAATCATGTGACCAGATATTAATAATTTATTGACTTCAGCAGTATTTCTGGAACTATATCCAATCAGTGATCTGCCTTAGAAGGAAGGTGTTTCACGTGGGTCAGTATTCCACAGGGGTTTGCTGGGTAAACGTTCCTTTGTTTGCGGTTCGGTCTGAGCATGATTGATGGTGTGTGCATGCCCAGCAGTGGGATACTGCAGGAGGATAAACAGAGAAAGAGAACGTGTTTTGACAGGAATTTATCAGGTGATTTCGTCCAGGGATTAGCATGACATCTGGTCTCTCAGTTGCAGGGCCCAGGATGTCACCTCTTGGGAAACATCACGTGAAGGGGGTCACCATTGCATTCCAACTCCATTCAACCTGTATAGGTGGTATATTGTGTAGGCCAACGGCCAGCTGACAGTGCGTGTTTAGCAATTAAAGGATTTTTAATAGTGTAAGTCCATGTGATGCGTGTTTCATGATGGTATTCATTGTGCAGTCGGCATAAAAATACACTACTGGCCATTAAAATTGCTACACCACGAAGATGACGTGCTACAGACGCGAAATTTAACCGACAGGAAGAAGATGCTCTGATATGCAAATGATTAGCTTTTCAGAGCATTCACACAAGGTTGGCACCGGTGGCGTCAGCTACAACGTGCTGACATGAGGAATGTTTCCAACCGATTTCTCATACACAAACAGCAATTGACCGGCGTTGCCTGGTGAAACGTTATTATGATGCCTCGTGTAAGGAGGAGAAATGCATACCATTACGTTTCCGACTTTGATAAAGGTCGGAGTGTAGCCTATCCCGATTGCGGTTTATCGTATCGCGACATTGCTGCTCGCGTTGGTCGAGATCCAATGACTGTTAGCAGAATATGGAATCGGTGGGTTCAGGAGGGTAATACGGAACGCCGTGCTGGACAGGAGCGTCTGTGATGGTGTACTCATCGACGAACCTGTGTGCACGAATGGCAAAACGTCATTTTTTCGGATGAATCGAGGTTCTGTTTACAGAACCGTGTTTGGTGACATCACGTTGAACGTACATTGGAAGCGTGTATTCGTCATCGCAATACTGGTGTATCCCCTGGCATGATGGTATGGGCTGCCATTGGTTACACGTCTCGGTCACCTCTTGTTGCCATTGAAGGCACTTTGAACAGTGGACGTTACATTTCATATGTGTTATGACCCGTGGCTCTACCCATCATTCGATCCTTGCAAAATCCTACATTTCAGCAGTATAATGCACGACCACATGTTGCAGGTCCTGTACCGACCTTTCTGCATACAGAAAATGTTCGAATGCTGCCCTGGCCACCACATTCTCCAGACCTCTCACCAATTGAAAACGTCTGGTCGATGGTGGCCGAGCAACTGGCTTGTTACAATACTCCAGTCACTACTCGTGATGAACTGTGGTATCTTGTTGAAGCTGCATGGGCAGCTAAGCTCTGTTTAACTCAGTGCCCAGGTGTATCAAGGCCGTTATTATGGCCAGAGGTGGTTGTTCTGGGTACTGCTTTCTCAGCATCTATGCACCCAAATTGCGTGAAAATGTAATCTCATGTCAGATCTAGTATAATATATTTGTCCAATAAATACCCGTTTATCATCTGCATTTCTTCTTGGTGTAGCAATTTTAATGGCCAGTAATGTAAAAGCGATCAATTTAATTACTTCTTTTCGATGCATTTTACAAGACCAGCATATTCTCGAACAGCAGAGAATGATCAGCAAAAGGGACTCAACCCCTGCAAAATGATTTTTTATAAATAAATAATATACCATCTACTATATAACTGAATTTCCAGTCATGAGATTCTTTCTCTCTACCACAGAACTGCCAGTTTCCAGGAGGGGGAATGGAGGGGAAGGGCTGGTGGGAGTTTCCCAGAGGTGGAGTAGTTAATTAATTCATTAATTTAATTATGTGTTCAATCAAATTGATTGAGTGAGAGAGGGATATTGGAATAACTAACGTCAGGTTGTGTACCTTTATCGATGAGGGGGAGGGGGGAGGGTTCGAGGCTTCACTTGGGGGTTGGGTACGAAGAGGGGGAGGGGCACTGGTGGGGGTAAGTGTCTCAGAAGGACAGATTATTTCCATGGGGTCAGAGTCCTCTTAGGGAACAATAGGTTAAGGACCTGTCAATCAGAAGAGAACTGTAGGTTTGCCACTGAATGTATGCTTGTTCCTTATGTAGGGAACCTGAACTAACAAAATGCGCTCATGCCGCCATTGCCCTTCTACTTATGATGTTCGAAATTCTGAGGAAAATAGGGGAAAGATGTAAGGAAAGACGATGATATGAAAGATGTGCAGGAAACAAGAGGGAACAGTAAGAGTGGAAGACCAAGTACAAAGTACTTGGATTAAAAAGCGTGTAAGACAAAGATGTGATTTTTCATCCCTGTTATCCAATCTATACATCAAAAAACCAATGATGGAAATAAAGGGAAGTTTCCAGATTGGGATTCAAATTCAAGGTGAAAGGCTATTAATGATAAGATTTTCTAATGACATTGCTGTACTCCATGAAAATAAAGAAGATTTATAGGAACAGTCTAATGAGTACAGACTGTAGACTGACAGTAAATTGAAGAAAGATGAAAGTAAAGAGAAGTAGCAGAAATGAAAACAACGAGAAACTTAACATCAAAACTGCTGATCACGAAGTACAGAAAGTTAAGGAGTTTTGCTACATAGGCAGCATAATAACTCATGATGGGCAGAGCAAGGAGGATATATAAAGCAGACAAGTACAAGCAGAAAGGGCATTTCTGGCCAAGAGAAGTGTACTTGTATCAAACACGTGCCTGCATTTGAGGAAGACATTTGTGGTAATGTTCGTGTGGAGTATAGCAAAACATGGATGTAGAAAAATCGGAGCAGAAGAGAAACGAAACATTTGGGATGTGGCGTTACAAAGAACATTTAAATTAGGTGGACAGTTAAGGTAAGGAATGGGGTAGGTATTCTGCTGAATCGACGAAGAGAGGAATGTGTGGACAACACTGACAAGAACAAGGGGGAGCTGTACAGTAGGGTATAAAAACTGTATGAGGAAGACAGAGATTAGAATACTATAAATCCAGAAAATAATTGAGGACATGTGTTACAAGTGGTCTATGGGTAAAGTTTTCAATTCATAATGGAAAACGTTCTCGGTCCCGGATTCGAAACGTACCACCACTTAATCTCTGATTAATAATCAAGATTGGTGACCGAAGACTTCCAGCATATGAAGTAACGCTCATTCTTCCAACGGCCTTGTCAAAGTGGGCGGAGGAGCGGGCGGAGGTTCAGGGCGCTCTCTTGCCCTTGGGTTGGGAAACTGCCCATAAAGGTGGAAGAATCAGCAATGATCAACGGCATGAGGATACAGAAGGCAATGGATACCACTGCATTAAAGACACATAACGTGCACCCACAGTACATGTGGCCTGTAATTGAAAAAGTGTCATGATGATCTCTTCATTGGAAAAAGATTCTGGCATAGTCCCCCAATTCGGGTCTCACGGAGCTGACTGCCAAGGGGGAGCTAAACATGAGAAAAAGATTTAATAACACTAGTTAGCAAATTTAAACGTTTTTTCTGCATCTGGATGGGTAGATTTACCTAATTTTGGGGTGCTGAATACTCTGGTAAAATCAGTTTTTCTCTATGACGTCACATTTCCTAGATACACAGCAGAATAAAAAATGGTAATAGCGAAAATTGACACAATTAATTCAAACAAAAATGCACATTCAGAACGTTTGAAATCAGTACTATTTTGTATGTATATATGGTAATCATGCCAATAAAAGATCCACATTAGCTCAGAACATATTTTCACCTATAATCGTCTTCTGTTTTTGAAAAATGCGACGATGGAGCTCTTCTTTTGTTTGCCGCTTCATCACTCTCCCTAACAAGACTTCAGCAGTAGTCACCCATCATCGTACCGTTCCAGTGGCCTTGGTAACGGTGTTCCATGCTAAGAATATCTTGGTGGAAGCGTTCACCATGGTCATCGCTTACAGCTCCCAAATTTTCCTGGAAGAAATCAAGGTGAGAATGAAATAAGTGAATTTTAAGCGACATTCTACACCCCATGTTCTTATAATTGTCCAAGAGATCATTCACAATGGTAACATAGTTGTTGTGTTTTCTGTTATCCAAAATGCCCTTAACAATTGTTTTAAAAGAAGACCAAGCAGCTAATTGGATATCTGTGAGTTTGGTATCAAAGGTTGGATCTTTCATCAATTTTCTTATTTGTGATCCAACAAATATACGATCTTTCATCTATGCCTCACTTAATTTGGAAAACTTTTCTTTTGAGTGATTGAAGGCCTCATCTTCTTTATCCAGAGCCTTTACGAAGTTCTTGATAAGGCCCAACTTGATATTAAGGGGAGCAAAATGATTTTATTGGGCTTAACCAATGGGGTATTGCTCACATTTACGTTTCCAGGAACATATGACTTCCTTATAGGCCATTCCTTGACTGTATAGTGGTTCTTGGTGTCACGGCTGTCCCAAAGGCACAAAAGCATCAGTATTTCGTGAATCCAGCCCGTAAACCTGCAAGGAGTGTAACAACTTTTAAATCACAGCAAAGCTGCCAATTATGATCCTTATATTTGATTGTCTCTAGCAACAAAGCCATGTTTTTATAAGTCCCTTTCATGTCTACTGCGTAAGCTAAAGATACCGATGGAAATGCATTGCCATTGTGCAGTAGTACTGCTTTCAAACTGGTTTTACTGGAGTCAATAAATAGTCGCCACTCCTGTGGATTATGTTGTAAGCCTTTCTGCATCATCAGACTATTGACATCTCTACATACACACATTGAACTCTGCATATCGAAATATTGAGCGATGGAAGCACCTCTTGGTCTGAAACCGGAAATTTTTGTCCCTAGAGCTAGAAGATTCCGTTATTACAGTCTCGACCCCAAGAGTTCTGCTTGCTGTTTCTAAATTTTTAGATCGTGAACCAAATCGTTCAATTCCTTTTGATTAAAGAGCTGAGGCGAAGTGTCATGATACAGAGAGTAGTACACCTGTATGTTCAATACTTTCTGATTGACTTGACATGGTGTCTGATTCCGTGGCTTTCAAGTTACAGACAGGAACAGGCACCCCTCCTCGTGGGGCACAGGCAAATGCGCTGGAGATACATTTGGATACTTTATGTCTAGTTTTGCTTGAATGTCCCGAAATATTTGTAAGATAGAGGTAACAGTCTGAATAATGGTCTTTAGGCCCACACCACACCATCGGAATGGCATGGCTCAGCGTTTTCCTTTCAGCCACTCGGTTAAGGTTGTAGTACATGTTATGCAGGCAATATGAGGTGCAAAATTTTTATCTTGATCACCAACAGGACAATCAAAATAAAATGTATATGCCTTCTTAACCAAATCAGTAATTACTTTTCTTTGGGTTTTTGGAGTGAATTTCCCACACAAATAACAAAAGTTGTCAGGGTGGTTTAGGCAGCAACGAGATTTTCTAGTTGCTATTTTTCTTAGTGTCAGTTTTAAACACAAAAAAATTTTGAACATCTTTACAGGAAAGACTCACTGAGGATCTCTTTCACACCACTGGATCACCACACCCACCAACCATTTACTAATGATTTGTAGATCTTCTAGCTCTCTTCTGCAAATCAAAAACAAACAATTAAATATCAAAACAGAAGAATAGCAAAAAGCGAAATACTAAATACGAAAAATAAAAAAACCTTTAAAAACTCAAAAACTATACGTACTAGAACATTTTCAAGGGTATATTCGATCCTACACACCAAAATACATACTAGTTGATGTAACACACCCCAGAGGCAAAATGGATATTGACTAATGAATAGACGAAAGCATAACGTTCTACGTTTCGGGGCGTGGAATGTCAGAAACTTGAATGTGGTAGGGAAACCAGAAAATCTGAAAAGGCTCAGTCTAGATATAGTAGGGGTCAGTGAAGTGAAATGCAAAGAAGACAAGTATTTCTGGTCAGATGAGTACAGAGTAATATCAACAGCAGGAGAAAATGGGATAATGGGAGTAGGATACGTTATGAGTAGGACTGTAGGGCAGAGAGTGTGTTGCTGTGAACAGTTCAGAATCGAAAGCAAACCAGCTCCGACAACGAGAGTGTAGGTATACATGATGACGTCGAAATCTGATGATGAAGAGATAGGGAAAGTATATGAGAACACTGCAAGGGTAATACAGCATGCAAAGGGAGAGTAAAATCTAATAGCCATGGGGGACTGGAAACCAGTTGCAGGGGAAGGAGTAGAAGAAAAGGTTACTGGAGAATATGTGCTTGGGACAAGGAGTGAGGAAGACTGAGTCCTGTAATAATTTTTGGCTAGTAACAGCGAATAACCCAGTTAGAGAATCACAAGAGGAGAAGGTATACTCCGAAAAGTCCGGGTGATATGGGAATATTTCAGTTAGATTACATCATGGTCAGACAGAGATTCCAAAATCAGATTCTGGATTGTAATGCGTAATCAGGAGCAGATATAGAGCCAGATCACAATGTACTAGTGATGAAGAGTAGGCTATTGGTCAGCCGGCCAGAGTGGCCGAGCGGTTAAAGGCGCTACAGTCTGGAACCGCGCGACCGCTACGGTTGCAGATTCGAATCCTGCCTCAGGCATGGATGTGTGTGATGTCCTTAGGTTCGTTAGGTTTAAGTAGTTCTGAGTTCTAGGGGACTGATGACCACAGCAGTTAAGTCCCATAGTGCTCAGAGCCATTTGAACCATTTGAAGAAATTGGTCAGGAAGAATCAATTCGCAAAGAAGTAGAATACGGAAGTACTAAGGAATGACAAGATATGCTGGAAGTTCTCTAACGCTGTAGCTACAGCAATAAATAATAGTCCAGTAGGGAGTACAGTTGAAGAGGAGTGGGCATCTCTAAAAGAGGCAATCACAGAAGCTGGAAATAAAAACATAAGTACAAAGAAGGTGAAACGTCCCCTTTTGAAAAATTGTACAAGACTGTGCTTAAACTGACACCCAATATTTTTAGCGCAACGCAATCTGACTTTCAAAAATCCCTACAAAAAAAATGGCCCTGAATATGCGTTTCACAAATCGCTTACTTCACAAAAATCTTGGTTACTCGAACTACTGCAATACAGCGAGCGCCACTACTGCCAGCTAAATAAAAGATTCAAACTACGGAAGGCACTAACCACTGATAGGCATAGTTAGCAAATGAAAGATTTTAATAGAGAACAAACAATGCATTTACCTTAATAGTGTTGAAAAATCATAATATACATAGCAGTTCATGACATCCAGTCTTACAAATTTCAAAACTCCGCCATTTATCTCCCCACATCCACCACTGCTGGCGGCTCACCTCCAACTGCGCAACGCTACGCGCTGTTCACATCCAGCTGCCGCTGCCCAACACTAAAATGGCAGACAACAATGCAAACTAGCCACAGACTGCACACAGCACAGCCAGTGATTTTCATACAGAGCGCTGCGTAACGTTGCCAATAAGAAAACATAAACACCCTACTTACATAGCCCCCATGCTCCCCACAAAAAATTTTACAAATTGTTTTGGGCACTGGCCAATACAGATTTGAAAATTTTTTTCATAATTACAGTAAGAAAGATATCAAATGCACACGCTTATTAATACAATGTTGGTCAAAAGCTAAAATTTTCTCACAGTCCATAAAGACAGTCCTGATCATTCATCACAGTAAAACTGCCGTTTCTTTTCTCAAAGTCTGAGCAGTAAAAGACAATGCACAAGGAAGTAGTGGATTTCCATGCAGTCTTGAAGAAGTAGTGTTGTCCTTCCAACGGTAAGACAGTGCTGACTCTTGACATGCTGGCGGGTAATGGACCACAACAGAGCAAACCCACAGCAGAGTCATTCGACGTTTTGAAGAATATTGGTAGGTAGGTCATCACAGAGCAGACCCACTGTAGTCCTGGTAGAGAGTATGGTATTGGTGGGCCACCAGAGGTGCAGACCCACTGCAGTCCTTGTAGAAATAATGGTATTGGTGGGTCATGAAAGGTGCAGACCCACTGCAGTCCTTGTAGAAATAATGGTACTGGTGGGTCATCAAAGGTGCAGACCCACTGTAGTCCTTGTAGAGACAGCTAGCAGCCATCCGTTGCGACTGTGCAGGTGCACAATCATCATCGAAGAGTCTTGCGGAGAATATAGCAAGTCCATAAACCACCACTTGTGCACTCACAAAGATTTTATCTAATTGTCCTTAGAACCAGCAATGCTGTTAACCAGTCCCTTACTGAATTATTAACACATGTGCAAACACTAACAGTCCCTACTTCTCACATATTGTCCATATACTATGACCAGCAGAAACGTGTGCAGTGAAATGGATGATGAACTGGTGTCAATTACAATTTTATAACATAAGAATACAATTACAAAAGTGCAAAATACATTATTAAAGAACATAACAATACAGATAAATTTGTTGTAGTACAGGCTTTACAAAAGAATAGAAATAAACAGATACATCAGTGTTACAGGAATTATGACATAAGTACATACATAAAGATCAGAATAATTATTGAAACATCAACCTCACACATGAGCATTAAAACAGAACAGAATTAATAACGTCTAACATCTTTACAAAGTAAATAACATATTATTAATGCAAATTATATTTGAGGATAACAGTATTCCTGATCATAGTTCATGTAGCTGAGTATTAGAAAAATTCTACAACATAAGTCTTATCAGATAAACATATAAAGGCAGGAAGAACATAAATACACAAGAGTACACAAACACATAGTGGGATAACACAAGCAAAGGACAGGGTTTGTTTTACTGCAGTATTTTGCAAACAAAACTTTCTTTACTTCTCGGAGATCTCCCTTCGTTCTTCATTATTTCCAAAAAGTCCTATCTATACCTGCTTTCTGTACTTTTCTCGTATAACCTCTCAGTGCATTTCTTCAAATTCATCGCAACTCATTCTCTTATAGGCTACCCCCTCTTAAGCTAACTTAAATCTACTGAGTTCAGATGCTAAACTAAGGGACGAGGCAATGCAGCAGCACAAAACAATTAACACAAACAGCAATGACAGAAAAATGGAAAATTGCAAAGCAAGCTACAGTAGATCTAAATTACCAAGCAATGCAACATTACAACTAATATGAGCCAATGTGTAGCAACAAGAAAAATAAATCAGTAGTAAAACTAGCTTAACAGAGTAATACAAAGTGAAATTTAGTAGCACTATGCCTGGCAAACAGCAGCAGCAAATGCAGTAACTTATAACTGAACATGACATAGCTCAAGCAGAAAAAATATTACACTAAAGACGACAATGCAGACAAGGGAAATGTATATTCACATCTTAATGTCTATGTAATTAAAGTGGTGCACCACAAGAAGTTATTCTACCAAAAAAAAATTACCAAGTAGTTGAAAAGAAAATTCCATATGCAATTCCTGTGAAGGGAAATGTCTTTTTATGCTCCTTCGTATTTTTTTGAATAGATCATAAAATTATTTACTGGATCTGTAGGCATAAAACATTTATATTAGTAGATCTATTAAATTTTATTTCAACCAATGCTGCAGTGCAGCTAGAAACTAGATATTAAACAAAATGAGTAAATAAATATGTAAAGCAAGCCATATGGCATTTCTCTCAACTAGCAAGACAATAGCCGTGAAATGTTTCTCATCATTTCATTAGGCATTTTAGTAAATATCATAAATTAAGAGCTCCACAGTATAATCATATGTTTTCAAATTTGAGCGTGTCGTATTTGCGATGCTTTCTACAAAGGAATGTCAATAGCGAGGATAATTGCCTCCTTTTTTTTTCTACCTGTGCCTCTGAAAAGGCACACACTAATGGCTTTTTCTCCAGGCGTCTGACACAGCTGGGTGCCCACGACGCATTACGTGCAGGTGGTCACTTAACTTTCTTATGGAAATATTTACGACAGCAGTTTCCGCTACAGTGGCAGTCTCATATGAAAAAAAATTCCAAGGTTGAGAATTTGCGTTACAAATGTGTAGAAACAAAATCATATTGATATAACAGTGACCAAAAAATTTTCGCCATCATTCTGATACATTCACACATATACACACATTTCATAACTCTTAAAGTACGATTCTTGGTTTCCAACATCCTTTTCATAAATCAGAGTCCCTAACCACTACTCCTTATTCCTTACCTTACTACACATGTACATATTCGTCGACACGTCAATCTTGCAGCGACACTTCAATATTTCATCATAATAAATACATAGCATAATCAAATTCCTCATATAGCATCAGCTTATTTATCATAAACATACCTCAACAGCATAATACACATCGTCGTCGTAAAAATAACATCAAAACACCTCAGTCAACTCTCAAAAACGTCATAGCTTTCTGCAATAATGTCAAAACCAAAAAAAATTTTCTGCTCATTTCCAAAGTGTCATCTACCTCAAACGTACTTTGAAATCATGCTCCCTTACCAAGTACATCATTCAAAGCTCTCATAGTATCACAATGGTTCCGAAAAAATTTGAAGAGTTCACAAAGTACAGACAAAATACAATTTCGTAAGTGTGAAGTTACCCAACTGTGTAATTGCGTAAACATGTGTCACTGATGTAGTAAAACAAATGTTTATCTCTCAGTTAAATGATCAGGTAGCTGTGTAATTCTGTGTTGGAGAAAATGGTACCGATGTGTAAAGTTGTATAAGCAAATACCATATTAGCTAGGGCTCCTTGTGCTTGCCAAACACATGGTACACAAAGTAAGCGTGTACCCCCCTGAGGATTAATGTAATTATACCCTCAGGTGTTACAGATTCCAGCAATGGAATGAAATGTATCACGGAAAACCCTTGTATCATTGTACTTCAAATATCTTTAAAAATAAATGATTTAAGTGCGAAATTAATCACTCAAATACGTGTACTGTAGCGCTAAACTGTGCGTCATGTTGTAAGATAATCTCTGTGGAAGTCTCGTAGTTATCGTCCTCCGAAAGCTAAGTTCTGCAGAAGTCAATGTACTTACCTCATGATAAACAAAAGTGAAATGCTTTGCGTACAGATATCGTAGTTATTATGCTTATTGGCGTGATGAAGAAAGTACTGTACAGTAACGTATTGTTGTGCCACGAAAAAGGCATTCTCATTGTTGCTATACCACAAAAGTTACTACTAAAACATGTTTCACTTTCCAGAATAAAACAGAAAACTGTGCAGATATAAAACAGAAACACTGCAAAAGCAACATTGTAAATTGTCACTCATTAGTAGCGTCGTGATAAAATCGTGTAGCTGTCACATAAACTAACCACTGTGGCATCTGGTATCTCACAGAAAGTACTTTAAATCCAGAATGTATTTTCAAGTAAACCAAAATGTTGCATTAAAATCTCATTAGCAGTACCAGTATATGTCCTAAGTATGTAAGCCTGATAGTCGTTGCGTAATCGTGCAACTAACAAGCAAGAATGTACAAATACAACACTGTGTCGTCTGTTCACTATAACAATGCATTCGTAATTTCTGTTTAAAAATGTTCCCTAGGTTCTAGACTGGATATTTAACTTCAAACATTGTTGCATATTAACAGTTTCTTAAGTCTGACAAAGCATACTAGAAATGTGAAGTGAAAAGTTTTATGGCAAAGACAAAGTTAAAAAGCAGATTATCTTTCAATGAACGGTTTTACATGTGAAATGTGGTGTAAACCTTTACTCTTCCTAGTACGCAGAGTTTCAACTTCAGCGCAATTATCTTGTGGTATTCTGTAAGGTCCATTGTAAACTAGAAAGAATTTGTGACTCAAGTGTTTCTTCTTATGTGACAATGAATGAGCTTTAATGAGAACTTTCTGACCAATATATAATTTCTTTGCATTTGCTTTACCGTGTAGTTTTCTCCTTTTGTTTGCTGCAGATTTTATATTTTTAATAGCGAAATCAATTATGTCTTTGTGTCGAAGTTTACGTGTTTTCGGGAAAGGTACAAGCTCTCTGATTCCGTTCGGTAGTTCTTCATTCTTTAGTACAAGAGCAGGTGGTAAAGCAGTGGAGTCGTGAGGCATTTCATTCAGCACGTTTTGAAATAAGTGTAAATATCTGTCCCAATGCTGATGCTTTCTGTGACAATAAAGTCTGAAAAGCTTATTGATTTCTTTCATAATCCATTCAGACGGGTTACAATGTGGTGAGTACAATGAAATAAAAACAGGTTTGATTTTATGATTCCGAAGCATGCGTGACCAAACAGCAGATCTGAATTGCGGTCCGTTATCTGAAATGACTTTACTAACGTGTCCAACTTCACGTAAGAAATTTTTAACAAAGGCGTTGGATATACAGACCGTCCAGTGGCTTTACGTAACGGAGTGAAAGAAACAAATTTTGAAGTAAGTTCAACAGCGACTAGAACGTACGAAAATCCATTAGATGTTCTGACAAGCGGTCCCAAGAGATCAACAGCAGCAAATTCTTTTAATTTAGAAGGAATAATAGGAAACAACGGAGCACGATGTGAGACAGTAGATGGTTTCGCCTTTTGACAAAGTTTACAAATAGACAAGACTCTTCGAATTCTCTTTTCCATATTGTTAAAATAACAAGTCGTTCGAAGAATATGATAACATTTTCGTGGACCAAAATGTGCGTAGCTGAAATGAATGTACCAAATGAGCTTATTAACAAAATCGTCTGGAATGCAAAGTACCCATAGCTTGTCATCAACAGTGCAGCGTTTGAAGAGTATGTTGTTTCTAACCAGGTAATAATGCCGAATCTGTGTGTGTGTCTTTTCATGCCATTTGCTCTTGATGTCTTTCCAAATCGGATCTTTATCTTGTTCATGAGCAATGTCCTTTAAAGATGTGGTGATGAAGTTTTCAAAGGCGACTTTTTGAATGTAAAGAATACTGAAATTTTTCTCGAGGTTGCCTTCTGTGTTACTTTTCTCAAGCCCAGCCGGTGCGCGTGACAGTGCGTCCGCAACATTGTACTCCTTGCCGGGAATGTAGACTATTGTGAAGCGGAATTCTTGCAGAAACAATGCCCAACGTTTTAACCTGTCATGATTTAATTTTGAAGACATAAGAAATTGTAATGCACGATGATCACTGTATACTTTTACGTGCTTACCAGAAAGAAAGAAACGGAATTTGTTAAATTCCCAAACGATAGCTAAAGCTTCTAATTCAGTAACGGAATAATTTTTTTCAGATTTTGTTAGCACTCGGCTAGCAAAAGCAATGGTTTTCTGAACAGTAGTGTCATTTTCTATGGGTTCTTGAAATAAATGGGCACCAAGACCGACTTTAGAAGAATCCGTGCTAAGGCAGAAATCTTGTGACAGATCTGGATGAGCTAGTATTGGCGCGTTAAGTAGCGATTCTTTCAAAGAATTGAATTCCAACTGTGCTTGTTCGTCCCAGTTCCAAATAGTATTTTTTCCAGTGAGTGAACAAAGTTTTGGTGTAACTAGAATTTGCATATTCAGAAAACGAAGGTAAAAATTTACAAGACCTATAAAACTGCGAACTTGTTTTTTTTGTGGATGGAACTGGAATGGCTCTTACTGCTTCTAACTTTTCAGGATCTGGCTGAATGCCTTCAGAAGAAATAATATGTCCCAAAAACTTCACCTTTGTCCTACCAAATTCAGACTTTTCCAAGTTAACTGTAATTCCAGATTCTGGAAAAATATGTGACACGCTGTTGAGGATGCGATTGTGTTGTTCCCATGAGGCTTCTGCTATCAGAATATCGTCCACAGATAAGGTGATGTGACGTTTTAAGAACTCAGGTAATATGGAATTCAGCCCGCGAATGAATGCTGCCGAAGAAATGTTCAAACCAAAAGGAAGTTTCCGAAACTGATAACAAACTCCGAAACAAAGGAAAGCTGTGTATTTTCTACATTCTGGATGAAGTTCGATGTGATAGAAGCTGGATCTGAGATCAATAGAAGACAACACTTTTACGTCATTAAAATTTTGAAGAAGTTCTTCCATCGTTTGCGGCCTGTCTGTTTCAGGAATGATGATAGTATTGATTTGTCTCGAATCTAAGACAAGTCTGATCGATCCATTTTTCTTCTCAACATCATGTAACGGATTGTTGTATGAGCTTACTGCAGGCTCAATAATGCCCTCATTAAGCATAGATTGTATTTCTGTTCTAACACGGTCCCTAGAATGTGCTGGAATTACGTATGGTGTAACACAAAATTTAGTATGCTCAAGAACACGAAATTGGTATTGAAATCCCTTGATTGTTCCTGTTTTGTGAGTAAAAACTGTGGAATGTGCTTGTAAAATCTCAAAAAGGTCTTGCCTATCAGTGTCATTACAATTCTCAATTGTTCGAATTTTATTCTGAATTAACTCATTAGTATCAAATATGTCGTCGATATCATCCCTGTCAGTACTTGCAGAGTGATTGTTAGTGTCTAGTTCCGTAGAAAATTTCGAACTGTTGTCTAACAGAAGGTAAGGCCGATTAATTTCCTCATCATGGTTTGAGAGCCAATCACAAATTTCAAAGCTATTGACTTACCTTCTTTCTCTAAACTTATTTCAGCATCGTGAAAGTTTAAGATTGCTTTGTATTCATTCAAAAAGTCTACTCCCAATATAATTTCCGTCGACAATAATGGAACAATGAGAAAGTTCATAGAGAAGCTGTGGCTTTGACAAAAGAATTCTAAGTTGGTTTGTTGGTGTACATCTACACTTTTTCCAAAGATTGCACCTTGTAATTTAATCTTACGTAACGGAAGTGTGGGGCAATCATTCGATTTGTTACATTTGCTAAAGGCTGTTTCACTAATTACTGAAATGGGACTGCCAGAGGCAAGTACTGCCGTAAATTTTACGTCACTTACTGTAATGTGAATCACAGGATATGCAATGTTGTTATGTTTTATGTTGTGTTCCCAGAGTAAGATGTCCCTAATGTCTTCCATTTTTACATAAGTACTAGCTACGGCAGCTGCGTCGTCAGTTTCATACGTATGTTTTGTGGCTGCCAGCGGTATGAGTCATTGCTAATTATCTCTTTGTTGGCGCGCGTCGTTACCGGGATTTGGAGACCTAACTCCTACAAATTCACCTTGTCGAGAGTGCCCTGCTCTGTTTGAATCCCGCCAGTTCTGATGAAATTCAGGTCTGTCGTTTTGTCGGTAGTTTCCATAGTTTCTTGTTTGTCGGTCATGTGGTGGAGAATTTCTCCCGGAATCGTAACTGCGCGCTGAACTGTTGCGTCTTAAGTTATTCTGACTCCTTTGATAATAACTGTTTTTGTTCCCATATTGTCTGTTTCTATGGTAATCTCTGCCATATTCATTACTACGGAAATGCAATCTTTCTCTGTAACTATTATTACTCTGCCAGTGGTTGTCATATGGCTGGTGTCTGTTTTGGTCACGATTTGCGTTGTAAGAATAGACTTGTCGTGTCCAGTTATTGTTTCTGTCGTCACGGAATTGTGACGGATGTGACCTGTAGCGATTGTTTTCCTGTTTTCGCATCCCGCGACTGTCTGACTCAATTTCTAATTCTTATAAGAGTCCCTGAAAAGCTTCAATGTCGTCTTTGCAGCGTCCTACCAAAATAATATGTCGTAAATGTTCAGGTAATTCGATTAAGCAAATGCGGATGAGTTCTGACGGGCTGTATGGGTTTGACAGGTATGGATTCTTGTGCAACATGTCTTCAAAATATTTGACAAGACTGGGAAATTCAGATTGTTCGAAGTGTTTCATCATCATGATGCTATGTTTTACTCGGTCTTGCGTAGCTTGAGACAAATATGCTGAGAGGAAGGCATGGTAAAATTCTCCTTCACTGTGACAATCGTGAATGACCGATCGCATTCTTACAGCTGGTTCATTCTCTAAGTAGCCACACATAAATTCTAATCTGTGTTCTAACGACCAGTTGGGAGGAAAACAATGAGAGAATTGATGGAGCCACGTTTGTGGATGAATGTCGTTGCCAGAATTCTTAAATGTTTTGAATTTACGTGTAGTAATGAACAGCTTATAGTCAAAATCATCATGTCGGCGAGTCACATGTCGATCATTGTTACGTCGTTTCGGCGGTTCCATCTCAAAATTCGGTGTACCTAGCCAATTTCTTTCATAATTTCCGAAGTGCCCTGAGTTATTATTTTGTGGCTGTTCCGTATATGTGTGTCCCTCTTCCCGTATTGGAGCGCGAGTGGCCTCTGAAATACGTAATTCTTGTATTACCTGTGTCAGCTGATCTTGTACTTCCTGGATTTCTCTTTGGTGTTGCGTATTAATTTGATTCTGATTTTGTTTGAATTTACTAATTTGTTCGCACTCTTCTGTGTCATTAAAGACTACCGGTTTTGTGTCATTCAGATTATCATCTACCTTCGTAGATAAATTATTTAGCTGATCCGAAAGTTCAACTACTTTCTCTGATAATGAACTAATTTCCTCCATGTGTCTTTCTACTGTGTCGTTTAAGTTTTCCTGAGTTTTTGCAAGTTGCGTAACCGAATCGGTAGATGCAACTGAGTCAATTTTAGCTTGCAAGGTCTCATGATTTTCATGAACAATAATTTGCAGTTCTTTTATGGCTGCTTCGTGATTCTGTAATGCATTTTCATGTCGCGAAAAAATAGGTTAAAAATGCTCACAAATTTGTGTTTTTACGTCGTTACAGACTTTTTGACATTTCGATTCGATTTTATATAACTCAGTAGTTAAATCTTCACGTGTTTGTTCAAGCGTGGTGTGAAGATTTTGTTCCATTGCGTCTAACTGTTGCTGTGTTTGTCTCTGGTGTTGTTCCATTGTGTCTAACTTTTGAAGATTTTGTTCCATTGTGTCTAACTTTTGAAGCTTTTGCTGTGTTTGTCTCTGATTTTGTTCCATTGTGTCTAACTTTTGAAGCTTTTGTCCCATTTGTTGCATTAATTGTAATAACAGTGCACTGGTGTCTGAAACATGTTCCTCAGTGCTTTTCGGCAGTGAATTTACACCGGCATCATTCACATTTTGACAAGCGCAAAATGTGTTTTGACTCATTTGAGAAAACGGTGAGAACCCAAAACCTGAGTCTACAGTATTTGCAATATTGTGTTCTGTCATTCCCGATTCCTGAGGCGAGCTGTTGCCGACCGATCGATCGATAATGCTTCCCTGTTCACTACTTGTTTCACTGTCTACACCATTATTTGACGCCCACTCCATTTCCCTATGCACAGTTACCAAATTACTACTTTGAATATTAGTTAATTCATTACATGGTGGCGCTAACACACTGCTTTCGTCTTCACTGTCATTTATCAGTTTACTTTGGAGCCTAGTATTACGTTTTTCACACGCCATTATTGTCACAATATTTCACACGACATCACAGAAAAACACAATTTGAAGAGCAAAAATAAGAGAACACATTAACATAGCATTGAAAATAATATCTAGTTAATTGCAAGCGCAGCTGCGAAATACTTGGTGCAAATCGACATGCATGCCACAACTGTGTACGACAATGAAAAACTACAACTACAAAGGAAATTCTCTCTATAATTACGCGCTAGCAATAAACAAAAGCTACACTAATTACACAAACTACAAGAAAAAAATCAGAAGATTCCAGTGAGGTATCCCGGCTAAGGGTCGACATATGAAACGTCCCCTTAGAACAATTATACAAGATTGTGCTTATCCTGACACACAATATTTTTAGCGCAACGCAATCTGACTTTCAAAAATCCCTACAAAAAAAATGGCCCTGACTAACATTAACCTATGCGTTTCACAAATCGCTTACTTCACAAAAATCTTGGTTACTCGAACTACTGCAATACAGCGAGCGCCACTACTGCCAGCTAAATAAAAGATTCAAACTACGGAAGGCACTAACTACTGATAGGCATAGTTAGCAAATGAAAGATTTTGATAGAGAACAAACAATGTATTTACCTTAATGGTGTTGAAAAATCATAATATACATAGCAGTTCATGACATCCAGTCTTACAAATTTCAAAACTTCGCCATTTCTCTCCCCACAACCTCCACTGCTGGCGGCTCACCTCCAACTGCGCAACGCTACGCGCTGTTCACATCCAGCAGCCGCTGCCCAACACTAAAATGGCAGACAACAATGCAAACTAGCCACAGACGGCACACAGCACGGCCAGTGATTTTCATACAGAGTGCTACGTAACGTTGCCAATAAGAAAACATAAACAGCCTACTTACAAAGGTAACTGTAAAGAAACCATGGATAACAGAAAAATTACTTCAGCTGATAGGTGAAAGAAGAAAGTGCAATGATGTTCAGGGAAATTCAGGAGTACAGAAATACAAGTCGCTGAAGAACGAAATAAATAGGAGGTGCAGGGAAGCTAAGACAAAATTTGTGCTTCAAGATGTGATGAAATCGGAAAAGAAATGATGGTCGGAAGGACTGCCTCAGCGTATAGAAAAGTCAAAACAACTTTCGGTGAAATTAAAAGCTAGGGTGGTATCATTAAGAGTGCAACCGGAATTCCATGCAGAGGAGAGAGCGGATAGGTGGAAGGAGTACACTGAAAGCCTTTATGAGGGAGAGGATTTGCCTGATGTGATTGAAGAAGAAACAAGAGTCGACATAGAAGTGATAGGGGATCCAATATTAGAATCAGAATTTTAGAGAGCTTTAGAGGACTTACGTACATATAAGGCAGGAGGAAACGGTAACATTCCATCAGAATTTCTAAAATCATTACGGGAAGTGGCAACAAAACGACTATTCACGTTGGTGTGTAGAATGTATGAGTCTGGCAATATACCATCTGACTTCAGAAAAAATATCATCCACACAATTCCGAAGACTGCGAGAGCTGACAAGTGCGAGAATTATCGCACAATCAGCTTAAAAGGGCATGCATCTAAGTTGCTGACAAGAATAATACACCGAAGAATGGAAAAGAAAATTGAGGGTATGTTAGATGATGATCAGTTTGGCTTTAGGAAGGGTAAAGCCACCAGAGAGGCAATTCTGTGTTACAGTTTATAACGGAAGCAAGACTAAAGAAAAATCAAGACACGTTTACAGCATTTGTCGACCTGGGAAAAGCGTTCGACAATGTAAAATGATGGAAGATTTCGAAATTCTTAGAAAAATAGGGGTGAGCTAGGGAGAGACGGGTTACATAAAATTTGTACAAGATCCAAGAGGGAATAATAAGAGTCGACGACCAGGAACGAAATGCTCGGATTAAAGAGGGTGCAAGACAGCGATGTAGTCTTTCGCCCCTACTGTTCAATCTGTACATTGAAGCAACAGTGACGGAAATAAAAAAAAAGTTTCAGGAGTGAAATTAAAATTCAGTGTGAAACGATATCAATGATACGATTCGCTGATGACATTGCTATCCTGAGTGAAAGTGAAGAAGAACTACATGATCTGCTGAATGGACTGGACAGTCTAATGAGTCCAGAATATGGACTGAGAATAAATCAAAGAAAGACGAAAGTAATAAGAAGTATCAGAAATGCGAACAGCGAGAAAGAAATCAGGATTGATGGTCACGAAGAAGATAAAGTTAAGGAACTCTGCTACCTACGCAGCAAAATAACCACTGACGGATGGAGCGAGGAGGACATCAAAAGTAGACTAGCACTGGCAAAAAGGACATTCCTGGCCAAGTGAAGCCTACTCGTTTCAAACGTAGGCGTTAATTTGAGGAAGAAATTTCTGAGAATAAACGTTTGGAGCACAGCATTGTATGGTAGTGGAACATGGACTGTAGGAAAACCGGAACAGAAGAGAATCGAAGCATTTGAGATGTGGCGCTACAGACGAATGTTGAAAATTAGGTGGACTGATAATGTAAGGTATGAAGAGGTTCTACGCAGAATCGGAGAGGAAAGGAATATGTGGAAAACATTTACAAGGAAAAGGGACAGGTTGACAGGATATCTGTTAAGACATCAGGGAATGACTTCCATGATACTAGAGATCGCCGTAGAGGACAAAAACTGCAGTGGAAGACAGAGATTGGGGTACATTGAGGAGATAATTGAGGACGTAAGTTTGCAAGTGCTACTCTGAGATGAAGAGTTTGGCACAGGAGAGAAATTCCTGGCGGACCGCATGAAATCAATGTCTCGCCCCAGTTTGCTTTGAAAGAAGTGAATCATACCTCTCTAATCTAAGGCTGCCATCCGGGAGTCTTCTTCTGCCAGAACTGAATTCCTCTGCTGGAGAGAAAATCATCTGCTCGAATTATATTTGCCACTAGAAAGCTCCCACCAGACTGCCATCTGTCCCCAGAATGATGCTACTAGACCCTCAGCTGCCAGCAGAATCCCGGGAGTGAGTGCTCCCAGAATCAGAACGCCAGCAGCCTCAGAGCGACTTCTTGTGCCTGACTTGCTCGGAGTTCCTCACGGAAACACATGGTCCATCAATGAGCACGAAGTTCGCGTGACGGCGGTATATCTCGCATTTTTTGTGTTATTAACATTCCCCACTTAGGACTGACTACTAATCGCCCTCCAATCGCTCGTTCTCCCGGTCGAACTGTTCTGATAATTACGAGAGGCGGGCTTACGTCACAGCTTCGTCGCATTAACAACCAATCCACAGTCTCCTCCAAAAACTTCTGACAAGCGGTCAGTGACCTCTGTTTCTCACCTGTCTTTTCCTGAACACTTAAGTCGTAACTTTCCCGGCGCGGTCGTGGAAAAACTTTTCCTCACTCTACGAACTGTCGGCTAAGGTGCAATGTCCTGTGTAGCAGATAGCGCACTGCCACAATGTACATATTGTCAAACAGCCATTACATGGGAAGCGGATCGCCACAGGCTATCTTTTTCCATCTTTTTAGTGTATTCGCTTTCTGAATTTCTGTAAAAGAGTTTTCTGCATCTACAGCGACGTCGCTAGGAAGACAATGAGTTTTAGGACTACCTGACGTCGGCGTACCCTCTGGGAGCAGCGTGGCAGTGTGTGTCGGGCGCTGCCCCTCGCTTTCTGTTAGCTCTGGCTGTTCACGGCTTCGGTGTGCAAGCGAATATTCTACATTCATGCACCAATTCCAGTTACCAGATAGAAAGGTGATTAATAAAGACCGCTTGACCTACACAACCCTCATCATTTGAATAAAAATCACGGGTTGTCTGTCCCTCACGGGACGTTAGTCTGTATCAAATGCGATTTGCATATTGCAGAGATGAAAAGTGTCAGCCTGGGAACGGCCTCATGCTTTTCAAGCTAACCTCGTACTGCTGCACCCATACTGGTGCAAACCAGTTTATTTTGCACGACTTGCTTATGTTATAATACAAAATAAAATACTGTGGAGCATAAAAATGTGAACGTTTCTTTTATCTAATTTTTGAACGGATTAGAATTTAACAATGACTTATATTATACTAGCTGTCCTCGGGTCTACTATCGCGTAATGCATTCCCCTAACGAAGAAAATTAGTTATGTACTGGAATCATAAAAGGATAGCAAAGAGGACAGGCTACATATTTTATCAACCGCCAGTCTGATGCAACTAATCCGTGAGATTCTTTTAATGTGTGTGTGTGTGTGTGTGCGTGTATGCTTGGGTCAACGTATGAATATTAATTTTTATTGAATATATGAGACAAATTGTATTCCTGAACTTAAGAATCTGTGAGATGGATTGTATCCGACAGTGACCCTGAACAAAATATTTGTCATAATACTCATTGTTCTTTAACTTCAAACTCCTTCCTTTTATTCCAAAGAACACGTCTTCAGTACCCCTCATCAAGGGGACAGTCGGATTGGTTGGCTACAGGACTCTATTTACATAAGAGATAACGAATTAGAAAAGTCAGAAATCCTGAATTACTTTTCTGATTGCAAGGTTCATGATGGCAGTTTGCCACGAATACTGAACGCATACTGGCACAAACCTTGGCCCTTCTTTGAAACGCCAGTACTATGGCTACGTTATTTTAAAAATCAGCCGTACAGTCAGCCGTACATAGCCGACGCAGAAAGGCTACGCCCGATGAACCTGTGGGTAACAGAAAACACCTCGGGGCAGTGCCTCCAAACGCTACAATCATCTCGAAAAGCTGAAAGCGAACAAGCAGATATGTAATTCATGCATAATAATCATAGAACATTTGAAAATTCCCAAACCCAGATAAGATACTTAATGTAGGTGTGGCCCCAAGGCCCAACCAAACATTATGTGTTAAAACAAGAATATTACAATAACAATTACTAAGAGGATTAACCGTTTAATCTCACAAGAAATATAAGAACAAGTAACAACCAAGAAATCACATGGCTACTCAAACACATTAACGTAAGTGACTTAAAAGGTAACGAGAAGATAATGAGTGCTTACACTCCAACAACTAAAATAGTAACTGTATTTAGAACAATAAACATAAATTTTTTTGAAAGGGGCAAAATCTCACCAGGGTCATGGAACATAATTATCCAAATGAGCCAAGATTCACTGGGCCGCTAGTGTTTGCCTCCAAGCAATAGGAAATTTTACAGTCGTTGCCTCAGTCACGAAAGCAACAACTTCCAATACACATAAGGCGCAATTGCGACCTCAGCATTCACTAATACACGTGACGGCATAGAAAATATAACACAATTTGAGACCCGAATGTCGAAATAAGCAGACATGGAACAAGTTGACATTACAAGAAACTTTAAAAAACATCAAATAAGGCACTCAGATAATTTCAAAAGAGGCATAAGAAAGGAAATTTAATACTTGAGACAGAGTGACGGAGAGACACAAGCAATCCAGCGTAGCGGGAGCAACTTTAACATGGGAGCACACATGTCGATCAAGCAACGAATATCTTGCCCCGAAAGGGCAGAACAAACGGCACCAGAAACTAAACAGCACTCCCAACACCCACACCAGCAACTATCCCTCCTTAATCCAGGGTAATCCGGCTGGGCCGACATCAGGCGCAAGTATTGCCGACTAACCAATTCTACCGACCACCGGCCGCTTAGACTATCGTGCGCCCATACTCCGTGATCAGCTCACCTCAAGTCACAAGTGCCTCTTGTCTCCCTCACACTGTCAGTGACCGACTGCCTCCGATGTCGTAACCAATCCGCTCCAAGAAACTATTGCCAAGGAGTCAACTAACAGGCGACCGAGGCACCACCCAGCGACTAGACAGAGACGAAGCGCACCAGTAGGCAAAGAAATAAGAACGAGCTACTTCTTTGTCCACCTTTGTATTATAAAGGTTATAAAATAATCACTGATAGTTCTTTTCTGACTTCAATTAACTATCTGAAAGAGAATCAGGCATTGGTACTGACAAACAACTTAAATCATGGTTTCCTACACAGTTCGTATCAATAAACAGTTAGCGGTCAATATGTGACTTGTATAGCTTGCGAACAACTCATAACACGTGCGTAGAGAGCGAAATCCTGTCAGCCGAATGCACAGGGTGAGAAGCCACGGGGATTCCCTGTATGGGGAGCCTTCCGCATGAGGCGAACTCCTTGCACACTCAGTCTCAACGGCCCTGCCAGAACAAGCGCGGAGACGGTGTGTGAGAAGTCGAAGGGAAAAAAATTCAGTCGTAGAACAGTACTAGTGCTATGTGAGTACAATGCAAGCGGCTTGGAAGAAGAAGACGTTGACGAGTAATTTTACGGATACACGAGACTGGGATGTCGCCAGTTACTGTGAGGGCAGAGTGATGTTTACATCTTGATGACGACGTCAGAAAGCAGGGCTGCAAATGCAGCTATTCTGCGCTGCCATGAGACACCGGGCAGCGGCCGCCTGACATTTCGCTACCCGTGCAACGCGGCCGTCGCTCCGTCGGGCCCAACTGCGGCCTGGGAACCGCCGCAGTGCAGCCAACGTTCGATAAGCTGCAAAGAACCCGCAGAGACAAGCAAACTTCTTTTAATAAAAGAAAAAAAAGACATACCATATAAATCTTAGACACTACACTAACACATCAAAAGCATTCGGTCACCCTATGTGATGCAGAATGGATCACTAGATGATGCTAGACTCGAATCCGCCAGTATAAAAGGAATGGGAGAGTATTATGTTGGCAGCAGAGAAGCAGTTAACAGCAGAATCGGTGGGTCAGGAGATATCACTGATTTCTATAGTCATTGGATGTACCCTGAGTAACAAATCCATCGGTGACATTTAAACACTTCAACGCTGCGATTCTTTTTTGGTAAATTTTGATGTCATCAAAGTTGTGATGGTTATTGCCATGAGAAATCTCGAATTAACTTCGCGACAAGTGTATTTATGAGATTTTTGATGCATCCATTTCAAAGACAAACTGGATAACGTATATACACTCCTGGAAATGGAAAAAAGAACACATTGACACCGGTGTGTCAGACCCACCACACTTGCTCCGGACACTGCGAGAGGGCTGTACAAGCAATGATCACACGCACGGCACAGCGGACACACCAGGAACCGCGGTGTTGGCCGTCGAATGGCGCTAGCTGCGCAGCATTTGTGCACCGCCGCCGTCAGTGTCAGCCAGTTTGCCGTGGCATACGGAGCTCCATCGCAGTCTTTAACACTGGTAGCATGCCGTGACAGCGTGGACGTGAACCGTATGTGCAGTTGACGGACTTTGAGCGAGGGAGGCCGGGTGGACGTACCGCCGAATTGCTCAACACGTGGGGCGTGAGGTCTCCACAGTACATCGATGTTGTCGCCAGTGGTCGGCGGAAGGTGCACGTGCCCGTCGACCTGGGACCGGACCGCAGCGACGCACGGATGCACATGCACGCCAGGACCGTAGGATCCTACGCAGTGCCGTTGGGGACCGCACCGCCACTTCCCAGCAAATTAGGGACACTGTTGCTCCTGGGGTATCGGCGAGGACCATTCGCAACCGTCTCCATGAAGCTGGGCTACGGTCCCGCACACCGTTAGGCCGTCTTCCGCTCACGCCCCAACATCGTGCAGCCCGCCTCCAGTGGTGGCGCGACAGGCGTGAATGGAGGGACGAATGGAGACGTGTCGTCTTCAGCGATGAGAGTCGCTTCTGCCTTGGTGCCAATGATGGTCGTATGCGTGTTTGGCGCCGTGCAGGTGAGCGCCACAATCAGGACTGCATACGACCGAGGCACACAGGGCCAACACCCGGCATCATGGTGTGGGGAGCGATCTCCTACACTGGCCGTACACCACTGGTGACCGTCGAGGGGACGCTGAATAGTGCACGGTACATCCAAACCGTCATCGAACCCGTCGTTCTACCATTCCTAGACCGGCAAGGGAACTTGCTGTTCCAACAGGACAATGCACGTCCGCATGTATCCCGTGCCACCCAACGTGCTCTAGAAGGTGTAAGTCAACTACCCTGGCCAGCAAGATCTCCGGATCTGTCCCCCATTGAGCATGTTTGGGACTGGATGAAGCGTCGTCTCACGCGGTCTGCACGTCCAGCACGAACGCTGGTCCAACTGAGGCGCCAGGTGGAAATGGCATGGCAAGCCGTTCCACAGGACTACATCCAGCATCTCTACGATCGTCTCCCTGGGAGAATAGCAGCCTGCATTGCTGCGAAAGGTGGATATACACTGTACTAGTGCCGACATTGTGCATGCTCTGTTGCCTGTGTCTATGTGCCTGTGGTTCTGTCAGTGTGATCATGTGATGTATCTGACCCCAGGAATGTGTCAATAAAGTTTCCCCTTCCTGGGACAATGAATTCACGGTGTTCTTATTTCAATTTCCAGGAGTATATATATATATATATATATATATACTGTTGAACAGTCCTGTCATAAATGACTTTTTTTATCTTTACGCTATTGTGGTGTGTTAAAGTAATACCTTCAAAACAATTCTCTTGGCTCAACTTGTCTGAACAACGATGAAGAAAAACGGAAATATTGTAGAATGATGGAAGTACATAAAATTTTCTGTTTGTAGTGGCGGAAAGACTTTGCTTTATATCTTGCATGGAAAAAAAGACACTTTAGTGTATCGATAGCGAAGATTATGATTTCTTAAATAAAATAATTTATTGCAGTTTATTACTGAAGAACCCATTCGCCCACTTTGGTTACGGTATTAGTATGCTTATAACAAGATGAGAAACATGCTGAATGTTTGTCAGAGTAAACGGACAATGGCAGTGTTTTCTTCTGTACCAGTTGCAAGACAGTGAAACTACTTAGAAGTAAAATCTGATGTTTTTCTTCTTTTAAAATGAAAACGTCTCATCGAAGCATAATGTGGGCGACGTGGTTCTGCCTTACTGCAACATTTGGAAGGGACATTCAGGATATCCGTGATGCTAAAAATGTATCAGTCATTTACGAAAGGCTCCATACCCATACAGAATAATTATGAGAAATAATGTGTTTTACACTCAAACTGTTGATCTCAGAAGAGGTACTTTTTCCTATTAGTAGTGAACATCATGGAATATATTCTGCTGCAAAATTAGTTTTCATATTCGGCGTGTAAAAAAGCTACACGCTTCCTGATTTTATGTAATACGACACTTTTAACACTCATTACAGAAATATTTTTATGCACAGAATAATTAATTTACACATCTACACTAGACTGTTAGGAGAACATCAGTTACGTATTTAAAATGCAATGGTTATTACTGCAACTGGGAGGTACCGTGCGTCAAGTAATGTTTTATTCTGTAACACTAGTAATGTCAGAATGTCTTCACAATAGTATACATAATAGTTTGCGGCGTACTTCACAATTTTGTTTGCGTCTCTTATTTTCTTACGTTTGATTGGAAAACTTGTCTTTCATACTGGAAACCGAGGAAGAGTCACATTTTTCGTTGTTCGACAACTTGACTCGAAAGTGTGCCTTACTAGTCCAGCAATGAAGTCAACGGCGGTCACCAATGAGGACCGTTTGAGTTGCTTATGAATTCTGATAACTAGCAGGACTGAATGGTATGTTTGATGACGTTCCGCTCCTATCCCTTGAGATTTCACAAAATTAATTTTCCTCCCAGAAATTCCGCCACCATCTGCTGAAATCCTACATTTCTTCCATATTCACCATGTACGTCGTATTTTGGTGTTGTTGGCACATTCTGTAATGATTAATTGCTGGACTTATGCGATAGATGGGGCTTCCCAGAAATTAAGGAAAATGTTGTTAGCTTTTTAACCAACATGAATTACTAGGAGAGAGCATAAGTACGATGCGTTTGCCCATGTAGAAATACAAACCACATTAATACACTTTAGCAATAACTTTGAACGTGGGCCTTTTACATATGATTGATTTGAATAGTGATTTATGAAGCATTTTCAAATCTTTAAGTACCAGGAAGATGAAACTCTTTCGTTACTCGTAAATGTTTAACGTTTGCGACACTTTAATTTGCTTACAGAATTCGTTTTGAAAACCGTATCCACGAACTGCTTTTCTGGTGTCTAATGAGTGCGCTTTCTACTTGGGTATCAGGACATACCTCACTTTATGAATAAGTTTTTTACCTGCAACTTTTTTATCTCTCGTACCACACATTTAGTACATAATGTACGATTCCTGAAGACAGAAGCCTACAGATGGCCATTCTATAGCAAGTTTTCCTGTATCTTACTCGTGGGTTTGTGGGATAAGCTCATATGGCGTTCTTTCGAAATCTTTCCTGTATGCTCAGTGCCATTTTCGGTGAAGGGGGTATCAACTCGATTTTAACGGACAGCTATGTGCTACTGTGATCTCTCCGAGAAAATTGTAACTTCCTTCTTATGTCTGAGGACGAGCATCCATTCTGTAACACGGAGCTGCTGAGATACTCCATTTCCTCCCCAAGCTACATATACATCTACGTGATTACTCTGCTGTTCACAATAAAGTGCCTGGCAGAGGGTTCAATGAACAACCTTCAAGCTGTCTCTCTACCGTTCCACTCGCGAACGGCGCGCGTGAAAATCGAACAATTTTTTTTTTCTGTGGAAGCCCTGATTTATCTTATTTCATCGTGATGATCATTTCTCTCTACGTAGATGGGTGCCAACAGAATGCTTTTGCAATCGAAGGAGAAAACTGGTGACTGAAATTTCATGAGAAGATCCCGTCGCAACGAAAAATGCATTTGTTTTAATGATTGCCACTCCAATTCACGTATCATGTCTGTGTCACTATCTCCCTATTTCGCGATAGTATAAAACGAGACGCCCTTCTTTGAACTTTTACGATGTCATCCGTCAGTCCCATCTGATGCGGATCCCATACCCCACAGCAATACTCCGGAATATGAAGGACAAGCGTGGTGTAAGCAGTCTGTTTAGTAGACCTGTTGCACCTTCTAAGTGTTCTGCCAATGAATCGCAGTCTTTAGTTTGCTCTCCGCACAACATCATCTATGTAATCGTTCCTATTTAGGTTATTTGTAATTGTAATCCTTAGGTATTTAGTTGAATTTGCAGCCTTAAGATTTGTGTGATTTATCGCGTAATACAAATTTAGCGGATGTCTTTTAGTACTCATGTAAATAACTTCACACTGTTCTTTATTCATGATCAATTGCTACTTTCGCACCATACAGATGACTTATCTAAATCATTTTGCGATTCGTTTTGGTCATTGATGACTTTACAAGATGGTTAATTACAGCATCATCTGCAAACAATCTAAGAGGGCTACTCAGATTGTCTCCTATGCCGTTAATATAGATCACGAACAATAGAGGGCCTAAACACCTCCTTGGGGAGCGTTGGATATTACTTCTGTTTTACTCCGTCTGTTACTAATAACTGTGACCTTTCTGACGGGAAATCACGAATCCAGTCGCACAACTGAGGTGATATTACATAGGCACGAAGTTTGGATAGAAGACGCTTGTGAGGAACGGTGTCGAAAGCCTTCTGGAAATTTAAAAATATGGAATCAATTTGTCCTCCCCTGTCGATAGCATTCATTACTTTATGAGTATAAAGAGCCAGTTGTGTTTCACAAGAACGATGTTTTCTGCATCCGTGCTGATTATGCGTCAATAAATCGTTTACTTCGAGGTAATTCATAATGTTCGAATACAGTATATGTCCCAAAACCCTACTGAAAAGCGACGTTAGTGATATGGGTCTGTAATTAAGCGGACTACTCCTACTTCACTTTTTGGATATTGGTGTGACTTGAGCAATTTTCCAGTCTTTAGGTACGGAGCTTTCTGTGAGCGAGCGGTTGTATAGAATTGTTAAATATGGAACTCTAGTTCACAGATTTTCCTTCTCGTCCTGGGGGGTTACCACTAAAAAGCCGAAATGTGGTTCTGTTAGGAAAGCGACACGTTTGTGTTATGGAGACGTGTCAGAATGGACTAGATGGCTTCCACGAACATTTGAGCATACGTAGGCTGATAATTTCATTCTCAATGGAAGACAAGGCAGACGGAAAACTGTGTTTTGGATTTGTTAGTTTTCGAGAGTGGAGATGCCTTCCGCCTGCCTTCTCTTCCATTGTGAGTGAAGTTTATGGGCTGTCTTTACCATCAGTATATTTGCACCCGTGGTCTAGGTTTAGCATCTTTGGTCAGTAAGCACAACTACCTCGGTGTCTGGTTCGAACACAGCCAACGTTTAAGTTTTGAATAAAAATCATCAGTAAAGTCGACCGAAGACTTCGGGCATAAGATGTCACCCTAGTTCTGCCAATGATGTTGTCTAAGAGGACGGAGGAGGAGACAGAAGTCCAGGGCACTTCTTGCTCTTGAGGGTGGGAAACTGCTCCTAAAGGGGAAAGAATGAACAATGATTAAAGACATGAGGATGGAGACAACAATGCAAATCACTGCACTAACAGTATGTATGAACAGGAGATGTAGCCTGCAATTGAAAAAACTATCATGAGGATCTCTCCGGCAGAAGATTCCAGACTAGCAATCATTCGGATCTCCGGGAGATGACCGTCAAGTAGGAGGTGACACTGAAGAAATGATTGAATAAACAACCAAATGATGATGTTACACTAGTCGAAACACGGAATATCAGCAGTTTGAATGTAGTAAGGAAGCAAGAAATCTGAAAGGGAAATGCTAAGGCTAAATCTATATATGGTGGGGGTCAGTGAAGTGAAATGGAAAGAAGCTAAACATTTCTGATCAGATGCTTATACCGTAAAATCAATAGCAATAGAAAATGGTAAAACTGGAGTAGAATTTTTTATGAAAAGGAAGTTAGGGCAAAGAGTGAGTTATTGTAAACAGTTCTTATCAGAATGGACAGTAAACCAACACTGACAATGATAGTACAGGTATATATACAGACGTCGCAAGTTGAACATGAAGATAAAGTATATGAGGATGCTGAAGGGGTAATTCAGTCGATAAAGGGAGATAAAAATCTAATATTCATCGAGGACTGGAATGCAGCTGTACAGGAAGGAGTAGAAGAAACGCTTACGGGAGAATATGGCATTGCTGGTAGGAATGAGAGAAGAGAAAGACTAATCGAGTTCTGCAAAATTTCAACTAGAAATAGCGAATAATAATTTAAAAAATTACAAGAGGAGGTGTAGTCAGGAGAGACCGGGAGCTACGTGAAGATTTCAGCTAGATTACATTGTAGTCAAGCAGAGGTTCTGAAATCAGATACTGGACTGTAAGATACGCCCAGTAGCAGGTGTAGTCTCAGATCACAATTCAATAGTGATGAATAGTACTCTGAGTGTAGGAGACTGATCAGGAAATATCAGTGCGCAAATAAGTAAAATATGGAAGTACTACGTGCGGCACGACAGTCATTTGTTGTCATTTGGAGGCACATGTTTGATCGCGGGGTCGCCCCTAAAGAGCGCGCGCACGGTGGCCGTTGAGGCCGGCGAGAAAAGACGGCGGCGAGCGAGTGGTCAGCGGTAGATCGCTCCACGTGGACTTGTCAGAGTCAAGGGGCTGACAGTAACGTGAGTTCACCCCGTTCCAGCACATGGCTTTAAGACAATGCTTTATTCACATCTGCGTTGAGTACACGCACACGCAAATTAATACGACAAAGTACGATATGGCAAATGAAACAGGAACTGAGACGACTCAGCTAGGACACTGATACGATTTACACGATTTTTATGTCAATAGATATCAAGTTAACAAATTTGCAATATGTGCAAGTTACTGAGTAATTTAAAAATTTAGAACTAGTGCAGGTACAGAGTAGAGCGTGCGCTCATTTTAAAGGTCGTCGAAATGCAACATCTAACATGCTTGTATATTTTGCAGCATTAACATTTCAGTGGTAGAACACCAATTTTATTAATTTGTTGCTAATAATTAAATAAAACATATGATACAAGACAGGCACACGAACAGCAAGGCAGTGTAACATAGTGGTTGTCGTTATACACATTTAAACTTGATTAGTTTGTGGTATTTGTAATAACTATGATTTGCTATCTTTGTTTATTAATAACTTTTGTGTAGTTTTACCCATATTTGTTTAACGTTTGTATATACTTATATTCTCACACGCACCAGAAACAGTGCTTCAGATCCGCATGGAAAATGCTGCTTTATAAAAAACTGCAGTGTTATTTAGTGGCACAAACGGACAAATAATATTTTCGCACTCTGCAAAGACAATTGCAAAACATTAATTCTGGACAAACTATTGCAACAACAATTTTATGTAATTTACGTTTTTTGATGAGAATTTGAGCGTGCATATGACGGTCCAAACAGAATTAAGATTGCTCTTTTTATGTAATAAGTTATGTACTGAAGTTGTGATGAATGGAAAGCAGTTACGTGACGCAGCTTGAGGAGTTTCAGATCGAGGGTATTTAAGCTGAGCTGACGAAGAGCCCCAGGTGAGAATTCTGCGCGACTTTGCCGACGCTGGACCTACTTTGGTGACAGTTTTGCGGTACCAGAAATGTTGAACTTAGTGCGCAAACGGAAGATATAATTTTTTGCGAAGAATCCGGACTTAGGATATTTTCGGTGTGGAACACAATACGGACTGTGTTTTGTACACATTGTGTTTTTGGTGACTGCTTTTGTAAGCAAACGGGGCTTTGCTGCAAAATAATAGCTGTGGGACCCCGTTTCCAATCGACTGCCGCCACACAGCCGCTGTAGCGCTACTGTGGGGCTGTGTCTATTTTTGAGCATCCAGAATTGTTTTTGGGAAACCAATGGGATTTAGTTTCTAGGTTGGACTCTATAATTATTTTCAACAACTTTAGGTGACTGATTCTGAAACAGTGTCACTCGACTTTAACTGTGTTTAAACTAGTCGAGACTTTGAATATTTTGTGGCACTCGACTCTTAGGAATTCGCGCTAGGGTCGAGTGAAATTTACATTATCGGAATTAGGCCGAGTGTTAGCGAACTGATCGATCTGATGAATATCAATCGATGTCCTTCAGCATTCAAAAACCTCGATTAAAATTTATAGCGTTTTTAGTATCGCCTTTGGGGGCTCCAGCAATAATTAAAGCGGCACGTAACTGTTTGGAAGATACAACCAGTTTATTGTATTTAGTTGTGAATAAAGACTTGTGAATTTTAAGGAACTTAACACACGCATTCGATTCGTCATTTCACTTCGGCCTCCTCGACCGTACCCTGGTTAACATCTGTACTTATTGGTCAGCAGCATCGAGGGTATTTTATTTATCCACTTTAACAGATGCTAAGCGCACGTGTCTGGCGATAGAACTGGTTGGAGATCATCCTCGAGTTAGGTGGCGAGAGTAAGCGAGAAGAAGCATTTGCAGACTTATTCCCATTCTGGCGATCGGCGCATAATGAATGAAGACATACAGAATGTGATCAAAAGTATCCGGAAGCCCGGTTGAAAGTGACTTACAAGTTCGTGGCGCCCTCCATCGGTAATGCTGGAATTCAATATGGTGTTGGCCCACCCTTAGCCTTGATGAAAGCTTCCACTCTCGCAGGCGTACGTTTAATCAGTGTTGGAAGGTTTCTTGGGGAATGGCAGCCCTCCATGAAAAATACGACCACACCATAATACCACAGCCTCTGAATTTTACTGTTGGTACTACACACGCTGGTGGATGACATTCACCGGGCGTTCGCCGTACACACACCCTTCCATCGGATCGCCACATTGTGTACCGTGGTTCGTCACTCCACACAACGTTTGTCCACTGTTCAATCGTCCAATGTTTACGCTCCTTACACCAAGCGAGGCGTCGTTTGGCATTTTCCGGCGTGATGTGTGGCTTATGAGCAGCCCCTCGACCATAAAATCTGAGTTTTCTCACTTCCCGCCTAACTGTCATAGTATTTGCAGTGGATTCTGATGCAGTTTGGTATTCCTGTGTCATGGTCTGGATACACGTCTGCCTATTATACCTTACGCCCCAATTCAACTACCGAGCGAGGTGGCGCAGTGGTTAGAACACTGGACTCGCATTCGGGAGGACGACGGTTCAATCCCGTCTCCGGCCATCCTGATTTAGGTTTTCCGTGATTTCCCTAAATCGCTCCAGGCAAATGCCGGGATGGTTCCTTTGAAAGGGCACGGCCGTCTTCCTTACCCATCCTTTCCTAATCCGATGAGACCGATGACCTCGCTGTTTGGTCTCTTCCCCCAAACAATCCAATCCATCCAATCCCAATTCAACTGTCGGCGGTCTCTGTCAGTGAACAGACGACGTCGGTCTGTACGCTTTTGCTCTGTACGTGTCCCTTCATGTTTCCACTTCACTAACACATCGGAAACAGTAGGCCTAGGGATGTTTAGGAGTGTGCAATTGTCGCGTACAGACGTATGACACAAGCGACACCCAATCACCTGACCACATTCGAAGTCCGTGAGTTCCGCGGAGCACCCCATTTTGCTCTCTCACGATGTCAAATGACTACTGAGGTCGCTGATATGGACTATATGGCAGTAGGTGCAGCACAATGCACTTAATATGAAAAACGTATGTATTTGGGGGTGTCCGGATACTTTTGATCACCTAGTGTATGCCTGAAGTTCTCTAAGGCTATAGACACTGCAATAAGGAATAACTCAGCAGGCAGTTCAATTAAAGACGAATAGACGTCTCTGGAAAGCGCAGACACAGAAATCGGAAAGAAAAACAAAGGTACAAAGAAGATAATTGCGAATGAATTATAGGTAACAGAAGCAATACTCTAGTTGATCGACGATAGAAAGAAGTACAAAAATGTTCAGAAAAATTCAGAAATACGAAAATACAAGTCACTTAGGAAACAAATAAACAGGAATTGCAGGGAAGTTAAGGCGATGTGGCTGCATAAAAAAAAAATAATGAAGAAATCGAAAAATAAATGATTGCCGGAAGGAAAAACTCAGCATATAGAAAAGTCTAAACAGCCTGCGGTGAAATTCAAAGTAAGAGTGGTAACATAACGAGTGCAATGGGAATTCCACTATTAAAAGCAGATGAGAGAGCAGATAGGTGGAAAGAGAAAATTGAAGGTCACTATGAGGGGAAGACTTGTCTGATGACGTGATACGAGGAGAAAGAGGAGTCGACTGTGAAGAGAGAGGGGATCCCCTATTAGAAGCGGAAAGCTTTGCAAGGTTTAAGATTAAATAATCCAGGAGAAATGGATATCATTCTATCGGAATATCTAGTATCATTGGGGAAGTGGCAGCAAAATGACTATTCAATTCAGTGTGTAGAATGTATGACTTTGACGATATACTGTCTGATCATAGTATGAAGGCTTTCACGACCGGATGAAATATCTTCTGGTAAACCTTGCGGGATGTAAGGTCGTGGTCCATGAAACTCTTCAGCTCCTAACGTTTCGTCCAGTGCTTCGCTGGACATCTTCAGAGGGGTGTTTCTCCTCCGGTGAGTCTTGCCGACTCACCGGAGGAGAAACACCCCTCTGAAGACGTCCAGCGAAGCACTGGACAAAACGTTAGGAGCTGAAGAGTTTCATGGACCACGACCTTACATCCCGCAAGGTTTACCAGAAGATATACTGTCTGACTTTCTGAAAAACATCATCGACACAATTCAGAAGATTGCAAGAGCTGACCAGTGCGAAAATTATCGCACAGTTAGCTTAACAGCCCATGCATCGAAGTTACTGACAAGAATAATATGCAGAAGAATGGAAAAGAAAAATGTGGATCTTTTAGATGATCAGTTTTTCTTTAAGAAAGGTGAAGACACCAGAGAGGCATTTCTGACGTTGCGGGTGAGAATGAAACCAAGACTAAAGAAAAATGAAGACATGTTCATAGGATTTGACGACCTGAAAAAAGCATTCGACAATGTAAAATGGTGCAAAATGTTAGAAATTCCGAGAAAAACGGTTATAAGCTATAAAGAAAGGTGGGTAATATACAATATACACTCCTGGAAATGGAAAAAAGAACACATTGACACCGGTGTATCAGACCCACCATACTTGCTCCGGACACTGCGAGAGGGCTGTACAAGCAATGATCACACGCACGGCACAGCGGACACACCAGGAACCGCGGTGTTGGCCGCCGAATGGCGCTAGCTGCGCAGCATTTGTGCACCGCCGCCGTCAGTGTCAGCCAGTTGGCCGTGGCATACGGAGCTCCATCGCAGTCTTTAACACTGGTAGCATGCCGCGGCAGCGTGGACATGAACCGTATGTGCAGTTGACGGACTTTGAGCGAGGGCGTATAGTGGGCATGCGGGAGGCCGGGTGGACGTACCGCCGAATTACTCAACACGTGGGGCGTGAGGTCTCCACAGTACATCGATGTTGTCGCCAGTGGTCGGCGGAAGGTGCACGTGCCCGTCGACCTGGGACCGGACCGCAGCGACGCACGGATGCACGCCAAGACCGTAGGATCCTACGCAGTGCCGTAGGGGACCGCACCGCCACTTCCCAGCAAATTAGGGACACTGTTGCTCCTGGGGTATCGGCGAGGACCATTCGCAACAGTCTCCATGAAGCTGGGCTACGGTCCCGCACACCGTTAGGCCGTCTTCCGCTCACGCCCCAACGTCGTGCAGCCCGCCTCCAGTGGTGTCGCGACAGGCGTGAATGGAGGGACGAATGGAGACGTGTCGTCTTCAGCGATGAGAGTCGCTTCTGCCTTGGTGCCAATGATGGTCGTATGCGTGTTTGGCGCCGTGCAGGTGAGCGCCACAATCAGGACTGCATACGACCGAGGCACACAGGGCCAACACCCGGCATCATGGTGTGGGGAGCGATCTCCTACACTGGCCGTACACCACTGGTGATCGTCGAGGGGACACTGAATAGTGCACGGTACATCCAATCCGTCATCGAACCCATCGTTCTACCATTCCTAGACCGGCAAGGGAACTTGCTGTTCCAACAGGACAATGCACGTCCGCATGTATCCCGTGCCACCCAACGTGCTCTAGAAGGTGTAAGTCAACTACCCTGGCCAGCAAGATCTCCGGATCTGTCCCCCATTGAGCATGTTTGGGACTGGATGAAGCGTCGTCTCACGCGGTCTGCACGTCCAGCACGAACGCTGGTCCAACTGAGGCGCCAGGTGGAAATGGCATGGCAAGCCGTTCCACAGGACTACATCCAGCATCTCTACGATCGTCTCCATGGGAGAATAGCAGCCTGCATTGCTGCGAAAGGTGGATATACACTGTACTAGTGCCGACATTGTGCATGCTCTGTTGCCTGTGTCTATGGGCCTGTGGTTCTGTCAGTGTGATCATGTGATGTATCTGACCCCAGGAATGTGTCAATAAAGTTTCCCCTTCCTGGGACAATGAATTTACGGTGTTCTTATTTCAATTTCCAGGAGTGTATATGCCGAGAGGGAACAATATGAGTGCAAGATCAAGAACGAAGTGCTCGGCTTAAAAAGTAAGTAAGACAGGGATATAGTCACATCTACAGTTCAATCTACACATCGAAGAAGCAATGACAGAAATAAATGAAAGGTTGGAGGGTGGAATTAAAATTCAAGGTGAAAGGAAATTAGTATAACATTCACTTCTGACATTGCTATCCTTAGTGAAACTGAGCAACAATTACAGGATTTGCTAAGTGGAATGGACAGCCTAATGAAAACATAATATGGATTGAGAGTAAACCGAAGAAACACGGAAGTATTGAGAAGGAGCAGAGAGGCGAATAGCGGGAAGCTTAATATCAAGATTCGTGATCACGAAGTAGTGAAGTTAAGGAACTCTGCTACCTAGGTAGCTGAGTAACCCATGGAGGACGGAGCAAGGAGGGCATGAAGAGCAGACTAGCACTGGCATAGAGGACTTTACCGTCCAAGAGAGGTCTACTAATATCAAACCCGGGCCTTAATTTGAGGAAGAAATTTCTGAGAATATACGTTTGCAGCACACATTGTACGTTAGTAAATCTGGACTATGAGAAAACTGGAGAGAAAGTGAGTCGAAGCGTTTGAGATGTGGTGCTTCAGAAAGATGTTGAAATTATGTGGGGGTATGGAACGAGGGGTTCTCCAAAGAATCGACGGAGAAAGGAAAAAGGGTGTCAAGAAGAAGGAACCTGATGGTATGAGACTGTTAAGACATCAGGCAATAACTTCCACTGTGCTAGGGAGCAGAGGTCAGATACTTTAGAGGAATACTAAGACCGGAATATATCCAGCAAATAACTGAGTTCATTCCGTGCAAGTGCCACTCTGAGGTGAAGCGTTTGGCATAGAAGAGGAACTCGCAGCGCACTGTATCGACCCACACACAAAATTGACGACAAAAAGTAAGTAGAGCAAAAAGTAAAAGAAATTGACGTGGAAACTGAAGTGAAAATTGACGTGACTGGCTGAACAATACAAGAAACTATTAATCCATATATACTACGAAAATGGTGGTGTATGGATATGTGTATCTACAGGTATGTATTTGTGCTCTGAATCTCCTCATAAACAACTGAACCGATTTCAACCAAACATGGTACGCGTATCACTTACGTTCTGGAGATTATCGCTGTAAGGATAGGAAGCACCTAACTGTCAAAGGCGTGGGGATGAAAAAGTAGTGCAGCCTAAGACGCGTGAATATCCTTACTTTATTCATCCTTTATTTGTGAATGAGAGCACAAGGAAAAATGTTGATCGCTTTCTTCATTTTCGCAATTCACACAGTAAAACTGTTGCGTGAAGCATGATATTTCAACTTGTTACCTTTTTACTACTAACTGTATTTGCGACACATTTTGCTGACCGTATCCACGTATGTTGCTGAATGTTCCTGCAGAAATACGTCACTGTACGACATCTAATTCAGGAGATACGATGTCATAAACGTAGAGCTGCGTAAAAATGAAACTGCAGAACGAAATGCTCTAGAGATACTGGTGAAATATGTGCAAAAATACGAGTGAAATATATTAAATATATATGACGTGTGTATACGAGAAAATCCACTGGTAGAAAGCTCATATTAAGCCCCTATAACTAATTCAACCAAATTTGGTACACATACTAGATACGATCTGGTTAGAAAAGGTGTAGCGGTGAGAACCACTAGCTCTCTATCAGGGTGGAGGTGATAACGTGGAGAAAGAAGGGGAGGAGGAGGAGATGGGCAAACAAAGACTGGGGAAGAGGAAGAAATGAACAGAGAGAGGGGGAGGAGGACAGTAAGAGGGGCAGGAGGAGATTGACAGAGAGAGGAGGAAGGAGGAGATGGACTAATGAATTGTAATACATACATACCTGCTCAACGCCAGGTAGTCAGCTAGTCAAAGAATAAATCAACAGGTTACCATCGAACCCTAATGTAAAACGTGCAACACTTAAAACTTAAATTAAACAGAAAAATGCAGTACGGAATAACCAACGAAATACTCTACAATGGTGGATTGAGCCAAATTAGTACACTGACAATTTTTTCTTTGTCTCACAGACATGTCGTCGAATATTATAAATAGCACCAGGTAGTTAGCTTTTATCAAGCACCTACCAGAATTTAGTATTAATCTGGAAGGTATCGCAATACCAAAACCAAAATCAGACAATTTACGGTTAACGTTTTGACAGTTTCAACATGAGTCTACCCAATACCTTCCCTCAACAAGATACAAATGGACCGAACCAGTTAAGTAACAAACGTCCTGGCAGATTAGATCTGTGTGTCGGACAGAGACTAAAATTCGAGACCTTTACGTTTCGGGGGCAAGTCTGCTACCGACTGAGCTGCCCAAGCACGACTGACGACCCGGCCTCACAGTTTCATTCTGGAAACATCCCCAAGGCTCTGGCTAAGGCATGCCTCCGCAGTATCCTTTCTTCCAAGAGTTGTCATCTTAGAAGTTTCGCAGGACTACTTCTGTGAAGTTTGGAAGGTAGGAGCTGAGGTACTGGAGAACTAAAGCTGTTGGGACGGGTCGTGAATCGAGCTTGGGTAGCTGAGCATATAATGCACTTTTGCGAAAAGCAGAGGTCCCGAGTTCGAGTCGCTGTATGGCACACGGTTTCAATCTGCCAGGAACTTTGACATCAGCACACACTCCGCTGAAGAGTAAAAATGTAATTTTGAAGTATAGCAAGGTCAGTGTGTGCCAAGATACTGCTATTGTAATCGCCTGTCGGTTAGATATGGAACAATGATCGCACCCACACAGAATTAATCAAGGCCCCCATGGTATACTATGGATCTTTAACAAGTATCAAAACCGTTACTCGCGGATTTTAAGGCCAGAAAACGTCCTTGAGCAATCCTGTGTACAGGGCAGACAATAGTGGTCACGCCTGTGCACTCCAGGCATAGCCGTCCTGGGAACCAGCAAAGCACCATCTGGGCCACACTTCCAGTGTTTGGTGCTGTTCTCTGGGTGTGAGCAGTCGTCAGCTGCCCTCAGCTCCACAGGCGTACGTCTCCAGACTCGGCTGTCTCAGACAGAAGCCAAGCTTGAGTCGTTCCACTGCTTGCAACATGCCTCAGAGAAGAGACCTCTTGAGAGAGCGCTTGTCGGCACATTCCCGGAACTCTCGTGCCGGTATGCTTCGATGTTCAGCAGCGACCTACCATCTACCCAGGCGCTGAATTCAGGTTCCGGTCAGTCCAGTGCCACTACAAGACTCTGGGAATAACCACTCCAGATGGAAGACAACAAAAGATGGCGCTCCCTCCACGTATTCGAAGCTGCTGGCGCACTATTGTCCGAGAGTTACAGCACACCGCCCCGACAGTGGCTTCAAATTCTTCCGTCTGGTCCGCTGCCAAACACAGAAGCATTAATACTGTGGCGTTCGCCCGTCGTCAACATCGATGACATTGTCCCCCGCTGCATTCCTGCTAACCATGCCCTCTGCTGCAGCAGGAAGATACCAAGTGCCAAAAGGGATGGGAATCTTAATTGTGATGCTTAATCAGAGCACATAGAGAAGGTTGACGACATTCACAGAATTCTACAAAGAGCTAATAAGAATATTAGCGCACATAAAGCCACCCGACACTAATATTAGGTAAGAGAAGATCTGTAAAATGTCTTAACAAGATTGAGTGAGAACATTACTATTTTTATCAACAATAAGGGCAATGTGACACTAGGACTGATTTTGTCCTAACACAGCTTAGATGACTGATCCATAGCGTCCAATATGAGTAAGGACTGCACCAATGAAGTGCTCGGAAGTATTACACGATCGATTAAAATCTCCTCATCCACGCGAGGGCTAATAAGCTTTGTTTATTTCCGTTCTACTATAAGGGGTTGATATCAGCCAAGCGCACGCAAATTAAAAAGAGGAAAATTCAACGTCATGCCCAAGCGCTGATGTAGCTCTCTACAAAATTTCACTTCAGTCAGCATCAAGTCACTGCGTGCAGCGACTAGAAGCCACGACCAGGCTAAGGCAGCCAGGGGCCTGACATGGGTGAGGTATCGATGTGGGCGAAGTTTGTTGTTTGCCATAAAAAGTGAGTAAGGCCATAAGGAAATGGAAAGAAAAAGAAGAAGAAGAGGAAGAAGAAGAAGAAGAAGGGAAAGGATTAGAAGCCAGTAAATGAGAAGGGGATCGAGATGTATGAATGGAAATCGTGGGGTGATTGAGACTGGACTGTATTGAGCAGTAGTCTTATAAGACCTGTGTTTCACTGTCACAGAAACGCTTGTTTCTTGTTCTCACCTTCTACATGCAGCCACTCTCGTTAGGCAATGTCATCCAACGGAACGAATGTGTAAAGAGTGTATTTTGTGTTTACTGTTTTGCTTGTAAATGACTTGGATTGATTGGCACTGAAATATTGAAAGAGGAATTGCGATGTATTTATAGGCAGTGTTTCTTTTGGTTAAGTGTCTTGCTCCATGCCTTATGCAGAAAATATTTATTGAAATATGTGATATTTATTTATTTGTACACTTGTATTGATCACTATAAACAGGACCGAACGAGGTGACACAGTGGTTAGCAACTAGACTCGCATTCGGGAGGACGACGGTTCAAAACCGCGTCCGGCCACTCTGATTTAGGTTTTCCGTGGTTGCTCGAAATCGCTTCAGGTAAATGCCGGGATAGTCCTTTGAAAGGGCTCGGCCGATTTCCTTCCATAATCCGATAAGACTGATGACATCACAGTTTGGTCCCCTCCCCCAAAGCAACCAATCAACCAATGGATAAACAGGCAAAGTGAGAATGGGGAGACATCTACGTAGGTTTAGGTGAGAATGGGGGAGGGCACTGTGCAAACAGGAGGAATATGATGGGCACAAGTTAGGCCACTTCTCATGATCCCGTGTTGAGATCGTTCCCTTTGAACGAAATTTTGTGGTCACCAACAAAATCTGTTAGCGCGCAACTGAAGTAGCTAAGTAAATTTTAACAATCATGACATTTTTGGTCCCTAAAGCTTACATTTTATGGTATCAGTGAAGAGTGATGTTCATATCGTGGGCTGTGGAAAGACGAAACGCATATATGAGAACAGCGTAGCCTGTGAAGCGATTCCAGTGATGTACATGCTATTCTGCCTAGAGGAGGCAGTGTGTTATGGACGTAATGACTCCCAGTCGAAAACATTTTATTTAAAGTATTTTATTACTACATATATCCAAATTTGTCGGCTAACTTTCGAAAAAAACGTTTTTCCTGTTATGGTCTTCGTTCCAAATACTGGTTTGATGCAGCCTGTTACGAAATCATTTTTCAAAATTGTCCTGCAACATAAAAACTGAATATAAGACCAATTTTGTTGGAAGAATTGTATAACACCGAGAAGTGAAATGTATAATAGTACCAGTGGTTGTCGGTAGTTAATTATCTTTAATTACATTTAATTCAAATGGGCACAACGCATGAAGTTATTTGGAAGCACACTGTGACGAGCTGGCAGCCCTTGGGCAAGCAGTCTGGCTCCAGAGCTGGCCAGAGGGGCCACCCGCACATGAATTCTCCGAAGACCAGCCGGACGGGCCAAAGCACAGGGACGCTCGGTTGGCCAGACCTCCCCTTTGAGTTGCCACAGCTGGGCGCCCGGCACACAGATACGATCACCCGTGGCATAAGGCCCCCAGTAGCAACTGTTTTAAGAGATGGAGGTCGAAAGAGGCGAAATGCTGTATCTAGGAAGGCGAAGAAAACGAACTATTATGAAAACGTAGAAATCTACTGTACATTAGAGAAGACATCTTGGAAATGAAGTGAGAGCCTGCAATTTGGGACCTTTTTGTAAGCGTGGAATGCCGCCGAACTGCAATATCAGAACTTCCACGATTTTCTAATGTAAATAAACTGGAAATTAGAGAGAAAATCTCAGCTATGCTGTTGAGCTCCCATTTCATTGGCCACAGACAGAAAGAGAGAGAGAGAGAGAGAGAGAGAGAGAGAGAGAGAGAGATGCCCTTTTTCAACACTAAATGGAAGAAAGCATGATATGGTTAACTGCCTGAAGAAAATGGATGGTCGTCGCTCGGAACGTCCATAGCCTAGCAAATTCGAACAGAGGAAACAACGCTAAAAGCAGAACTACGAATTTTCCTTTCAGAAACCAGACAGTACAACTTTTTTCGATTTTTTGGTTTCGACTCTTCGATTTCTTCTTCGCTTGATCACTGGGAGCCATCATCTCTGCCGGTCTTCGCCACCACCGGCTCCATCTCCGAGCAGATGGAACTGAGGGACGTGAGAGAGAGTTTGGGCTGAATTCATTGCAGAAGTGTGAAACAGAAATTTGGCTGCAATAATTATACATCTGTTGTCTGAAAGTGTTAAGCAATATTTCGTTCAAAATAATCTCCGTTGCTGTGTATACATTTCTCCCACCTCTCCAGCAGGCTGTGAGTGTCACGCCAAAAAAACAGTTCTTCTTTTGGTAGCAGTTACTTCTGTAAAATATTTGGTAGTATGCGTGCGGATCGATTTGAAGTGGAATAATTATATAAAATTAATTGTTGGTAAGGCGGGTGCCAGGTTGAGATTCATTGGGAGAGTCCTTCAAAAACCTAGTCCATCAACAAAGGAGGTGCCTTACAAAACACTCGTTCGACCTATTCTTGAGTATTGCTCATCAGTGTGGGATCCATACCAGATCAGGTTGACGGAGGAGATAGAGAAGATCCAAAGAAGAGCGGCGCGTTTCGTCACAGGGTTATTTGGCAGGCGTGATAGCATTACGGAGATGTTTAGCAAACTCAAGTGGCAGACTCTGCAGGAGAGGCGCTCTGCGTCACGGTGTAGCTTGCTGTCCAGGTTTCGAGAGGGTGCGTTTCTGGATGAGGTATCGAATATATTGCTTCCCCTTACTTATACCTCCCGAGAAGATCACGAATGTAAAATTAAAGAGATTCGAGCGTGCACGGAGGCTTTCCGGCAGACGTTCTTCCCGCGAACCATACGCAACTGGAACAGGAAAGGGAGGTAATGACAGTGGCAGGTAAAGTGCCCTCCGCCACAGACCGTTGGGTGGCTTGCGGAGTATAAGTGTAGATGTAGATTAACCAGTCAGCGAGCCATTTTCGTACATTTCCATGAGAACTGAAGCGCTGTTCAGCGAGAGCATGTCCCAGTGAGGCAAATAGATGATAACCGGAAGGAGGCAAGTCTGGAGAATAAGCCGCATGCCCTACTATGCCCCAATTGAATGCCTCGATTGTCTCCCTGACCAGTTATGCTGTGTTTGATGGGCCGTTATCATGGAGCAATATGACTCTGTGTTGCCTTTTTCCATGTTCTCGTCGTTTTACACGTAATGCTCAATTTAAATCTATCATTTGCTACTGGTAGCTATAAGTGTTAACGGTTTTTCCAGGTTTTGGTTCAAATGGCTCTAAGCACTATGGGACTTAACATCTGAGGTCATCAGTTTCCTAGACTTAGAACTACTTAAACCTAACTAACCTAAGGACATCACACACATCCATGCCCGAGGCAGGATTCGAACCTGCGACCGTAGCAGCAGCGCGGTTTCGGACTGAAGCGCCTAGAACTGCTCGGCCACAGCGGCCGGCTTTTCCAGGTTTTAGCAGCTCATAAAATGCGACACCTTTCTGATCTCAAGAAACAAAGAGCATTGTCTTCTTTCCGAATCGATTTGGTCTTGATGTGGATGTCTGTGATTTGCCTGGACACACCCATGATTTACGACTCTTACGATTCTCAAAATATATCAATTTTTCATAACCTGTCACTATTCGCTGGAAAAACGGCATTCTTTTGTGTCCTGTGAGTAGCAGTTAACAAGTGGTCTTTTGAATCTGCTTGCTGTATTTCATGCCGTTCCTGTGGAACCCATTTTCCCACTTTATGCACCTTTCTCATAGCTTTCAACAGAAGAGAAACGGCTTTCTACGTTATATTCAACTGTTCCGCGAGTTCCTGTTGAGTTGAGTATCCTCTTTATCCGGTGAGACCTGCAATTCGTTGTATTCGAACTTTTTCGGTGGTTTCCCGAGTTCGTCGTTTCTCACTTCAAAATCAGCACTTTTGAATTTTTTGAAGCGCTTGAAACACTGTTTTCCAAAGAGCATGTTCGCTGAAAGCTTAGACAAGCATTCGATGCGATTCTGCAGCAGTTTTCTTCAAATAATAACAGAAAACCAATTCTGTCCGCAAATTTTAGTTAATAGGCACAAAACTCGACATGTTTACGGATTTGAAACAGATACCAGTGTATGGAACTTGGGCTACTCTGTGTTGACATTCGTCGTCAGTCGTTACAGGAAGCAGATAGTGTTGCAGACGCGCTTTCACGGGGCCTACTCTGACGGCTAGCACTATCTATAGGGTAATTCCGGTTTCAAACTTCTACATATGGAAGTCGCTCCCTGTAATTAATCCCTCCTAACTTCAAAATTTCAAACAGTGAAGTCCAGTAAACATTGACAAAATTTGTCGATAAATCTCAAATGCTGTAAATGTAATTTTCTTTCTTCCATGCAGGTTAAGCAGCGTCGGTATTGCCTCGGAAGAGCGATAATTGACCTTCCTCGGGGTACAGTTAAAAACGTTTTTCCATTCTTCTGTGAATAATGCATGGCAATTTATGCAGTTTATGCAATTTATTAGACTTATGATTCGGTAGTATTCACACCTGTCAACAGCTGCCTTCTTCGGAATGGGAATTATTACGGTCTTCTTAAAGTCTAAGAGTATTTCACCTGTCTCATAAACTTATTCATGCGTAGCAGGGGATATAATTTTTTCATGGCTGGCTCTCCCATGGATTTCAGTAATTCTGAGGAAATGTCGCTTACTGCAGGTGCCTGCTTTCCTCTTAGGTCTTTCATTGTTCTGCCAAATTCTTCTCGATATTGTATGTCCCACTACATCTTCACCTACCTCCACTTCTCTTTCTATAATACTGTCCTCAAATTTATTTCCCATGCTCTTCATATTCTTCCACCTTTCAGCTTTCCCTGCTTTTCTTAATACTGGCTTGGCATCTGTGATCTTCATCTTCATACAAGTTTTTATCCAAAGAACTCTATTTTACAATAGGCGGCATCTATACTTCCCATAGTGATGCATATTTCTATAGTATTGCAATTTCCTTCTACAGAATTACATCTAGCCATTTTGCATTCTTGGTCAATCTCAATTCTTAGGCGTTTTTATTTCATTTCGCCTGCCCACTTGCGGGGTGTTTATATTTTCTTTTTTGGGCAATTAAATTAACAAACTTTTTGTTTTCC